>NW_027444482.1:0-2500 GCF_048569485.1 Anomaloglossus baeobatrachus | reverse complement strand
ATCCTCCATGCTGCGCACCCCCCATCGTGCTCCATTCCCATGCTGCGCACTCCCCATCGTGCTCCATCCCCCATGCTGCGCACCCCCCATCGTGCTCCATCCCCCATGCTGCGCACCCCCCATCGTGCTCCATCCCCCATGCTGCGCGCTCCCCATCGTGCTCCATCCCCCATGCTGCGCACTCCCCATTGTGCTCCATCCCCCATGCTGCGCACTCCCCATCGTGCTCCATCCCCCATGCTGCGCACCCCCCATCGTGCTCCATCCCCCATGCTGCGCACTCCCCATCGTGCTCCATCCCCTATTCTGCGCACTCCCCATCATGCTCCATTCCCCATGCTGCACACTCCCCATCGTGCTCCATCCCCCATGCTGCTCCATCCCCTATGCTGCGCACTCCCAAACGTGCTCCATCTCCCATGCTGTGCACTCCCCATCGTGCTCCATCCCCCATGCTGCACACCCCCCATCGTGCTCCATCCCCCATGCTGCGCACTCCCCATCGTGCTCCACAGTCACACATCAGACATTAAACACGCACACATCTGATAACATACACTCACACACACACCCCACTTCTCCCTGTGCCCACCGGTGGGCGGTCCCAGCAGCTGTGCTGCACGCCGTGCTCCTCTGCCGACACTCACAGATCCGATCGCATACACTCACACACACACACACTCACACACATCCGATCGCATACACTCACACACACACACTCACACCCGATCGCATACACTCACACACACACACACATCCGATCGCATACACTCACACACATCCGATCGCATACACTCACACACATCCGATCGCATACACTCACACACACTCACACCCGATCGCATACACTCACACACGCACACATCCGATCGCATACACTCACATATCCGATCGCATACACTCACACACATCCGATCGCATACACTCACACACATCCGATCGCATACACTCACACACATCCGATCGCATACACGCGCTGACACAATCACAACATCCGGAGATACCACATGCCTCCGGTCATGTGATCCTCCGGCAGGTCCTGGAAGATCACTGCACAGTATCACCACCGAGAAGCAAGCGATATCACGGGATGTTGTGAGTATGTTGATGCGATCTGGTGTGTGTGTGTGTGTGTGAGAGTTGTGTGTTGTGTGTTCGTTCCGCCGCAGGACCTTGATGCGCTCACCTCGTGTGGGGGGCGGAGCCTGGGCGATCGGCCAATCCGTGCAGGGGGGGCGGAGCCTGGGCGAGGAGAGCGGCCAATCCGTGCGGGGGTGAGGAGCCGAGGCGAGCGCCCAATCCGTGCGGGGGGGGGGGGGGCGGGGCCATGGCGAATCCGTGAAGCCGAGCGGCCAATCCGTGCGGGGGGGGGGCGGGGCCATGGCGAGCCCAGCGGCCAATCCGCTGTTTGTCACCGTAACGACATGGCCAATCCGTGCGAGGGGGGGCGGACCTGAGGCGAGGTGAGTGGCCAATCCGTGCGGGGGGAGGAGCCAAGGCGAGGCAGGGGGGCGGGGACATGGCGAGGCCAGCAGCCAATCCGCTGTTTGTCACCGTAAGGACATGTCCCGGGACACAATTTTGGAGCAAGACAGACAGACAGAATAAGGCAATTATATATATAGATATATATATATATATATATATATATATATATATATATATATATATATATATTGTGGTAAAGCCACTCACTCAGCCATAGGGGATGAAACAGGAACACCTCACTGGTCGATTTTCACCTGGTTTATTCTTAGCAGACAGAGTCCATAAACAGGAAGAGAGCACTCCTCTCTCCAGCACAGAAAAATACACAGGCCAAACAGGAGACCCTGGGTGTGTCCAGAGGCCTGGCTTTTACCTCTGGGACCACACCCCGAGGTGGAGATATGGTGAACAGCCATTCCACCCATCTCATTAGCTGTTCACAGCAAACCCGGCCCAGGTAATACCGATTAACCCTCTCAGTACCTATTGTGCTGGAGTATTACATCCGGGTTTACATCACTGAATGCAGAAGTCGCAGCGACACGTATCTCCCCTCGTGCACAGCACCAGTGATCACATCACATATTCCCCGCCTCTGCCCAAAGCCGGGGGCATGGGCACTGTCAACCACTAAACAGGGGAGCCGCGACAGGGCATCTGCATTCCCATGTAACTTCCCAAACCTATGTTCTACATGGAAGGCAAAATCCTGGAGGGCTAGAAACCACCTGGTCACCCTACCATTCTTTCCCTGACTACTGCTCAACCACTTCAGGGGTGCGTGATCCGACACAAGCCGGAATTTACGGCCTAGCAGATAGTATTTCAGAGAGTCCACTGCCCACTTAATAGGCAGGCATTCCTTTTCCACAATGGCATAGTTCTTCTCACAAGAGGAAAGTTTCCTACTCAGGTAAAGCACGGGATGTTCCTCGCCATTTATTTCCTGCGACAGTACAGCTCCCAACCCGACCTCCGAAGCATCCGTCTGCAGCACAAACTTTTGTAAAGT
>NW_027444481.1:0-22300 GCF_048569485.1 Anomaloglossus baeobatrachus | reverse complement strand
GGGATGCGGGGGTGACGTTCAGGTGCCCCCAGTGTCTGTATGAGGGGTGAGGGGGGACGTTCAGGTGCCCCCAGTGTCTGTACGAGGAATGCGGGGGGGACGCTCAGGTGCCCCCCAGTGTCTGTATGAGGGGTGCGGGGGGGACGTTCAGGTGCCCCCCAGTGTCTGTACGAGGGATGCGGGGGTGACGTTCAGGTGCCCCCAGTGTCTGTACGAGGGGTGAGGGGGGACGTTCAGGTGCCCCCAGTGTCTGTACGAGGAATGCGGGGGGGACGCTCAGGTGCCCCCCAGTGTCTGTATGAGGGGTGCGGGGGGGACGCTCAGGTGCCCCCAGTGTCTGTATGAGGGGTGCGGGGGGGACGCTCAGGTGCCCCCAGTGTCTGTACGAGGGGTGCGGGGGGGGACGCTCAAGGGCCCCCAGTGTCTGTATGAGGGGTGCGGGGGGGACGTTCAGGTGCCCCCAGTGTCTGTATGAGGGGTGCGGGGGGGACGTTCAGGTGCCCCCAGTGTCTGTACGAGGAATGCGGGGGTGACGTTCAGGTGCCCCCAGTGTCTGTATGAGGGGTGCGGGGGGGACGTTCAGGTGCCCCCAGTGTCTGTATGAGGGGTGCGGGGGGGACGTTCAGGTGCCCCCAGTGTCTGTACGAGGGATGCGGGGGTGACGTTCAGGTGCCCCCAGTGTCTGTATGAGGGGTGAGGGGGGACGTTCAGGTGCCCCCAGTGTCTGTACGAGGAATGCGGGGGGGACGCTCAGGTGCCCCCCAGTGTCTGTATGAGAGGTGCGGGGGGGACGTTCAGGTGCCCCCCAGTGTCTGTACGAGGGATGCGGGGGTGACGTTCAGGTGCCCCCAGTGTCTGTACGAGGGGTGAGGGGGGACGTTCAGGTGCCCCCAGTGTCTGTATGAGGGGTGCGGGGGGGACGCTCAGGTGCCCCCCAGTGTCTGTATGAGGGGTGCGGGGGGGACGCTCAGGTGCCCCCAGTGTCTGTATGAGGGGTGCGGGGGGGACGTTCAGGTGCCCCCAGTGTCTGTATGAGGGGTGCGGGGGGGACGTTCAGGTGCCCCCCAGTGTCTGTATGAGGGGTGCGGGGGGGACGTTCAGGTGCCCATGAGCGCAGATGATCAGACACTTTCCTGGCTCCGCTTCTGCTCCGCTTCTGCTCCGGTTCTTGGCGCTGATCGTTCATTATTATTATCCAGTGATGGAGGAACAGTGGAATTCTATCGCTCAGCTCCAGACTATGGTGGAAAGCACAGAGACGAGCGGTGCAGCGACCCCCGATCTCAGCTCACCCCCAATGCCAGGAAGACCCCACAAATCCCATCAGCACCCCGGACCGGGGGCGCAGGGGATAATATAGGGCTGCTCATCTCTTCTCACAAGTTTCCCAGTTCTATCTGTTTCTGGGAAAGCTGGGTGACGAGCCACCATGGCCGCCCCAAGGGATGATCATTCAATGTTCCCAGGGGCTTGGATGTCAGGAGCCTGGAAAAGAAGAATGACAGCGGCTTCTGGAAGAGACAGATCCGACAAGCGATGAACAAAATCTGCACCAAATCTGCACCAAAACTGCATCAAATCTGCACCAAATCTGAATAAAATCTGCACCAAATCTGCACCAAAACTGCATCAAATCTGCACCAAATGTGCAGCAGTAATCAGAATATATAGTAAAATAATAGAGAGAGTGCGAGCCCCCCAAACACCGGCGCACCCCCAGAGCAACTAACGACCAGTCAGCGACCAACATCCACTACAAATACCGGGACCCTCAGCAATGATAACGGGAAATCAGACATTTCTGAAAATCTGGCCCAAACGTTAACCCCGGAGTGTCCGGGGAGGACACAGAGGACATCTACCTGAGGAGGACAGGTCGCCGCCTTCACCCATGGCTGATCCGTGCGCTGCGGGCCCCGGGCACAATCTGCCCCCTCCCCACCCATCATCACACTTTTCAGCTCCCAAATTCTGGTGAATGATTCACCCGCCGGGTCCTGCCCTCCCCCGGGCACCAATAACCTCCCCGAGAGGCTCCACTCATTAAGATGAGATGTGAGGGTCATTATCTGCGACCTTTGGACCGAGCCCAGATCCTGGAGGAGCCGCGGAGATCACAGTCAGCGATCACAACCTCCATCCACGATCACATCTGTCCGGAGCATGAGACGAACGTCCCCCATAACATGCACCAAAAGGACAGCTGCGCCCCCCAGACTCAACGTCCCCCATAACATGCACCAAAAGGACAGGTGCGCCCCCCAGACTCAACGTCCCCCATAACATGCACCAAAAGGACAGGTGCGCCCCCCAGACTCAACGTCCCCCATAACATGCACCAAAAGGACAGCTGCGCCCCCCAGACTCAACGTTCCCCATAACATGCACCAAAAGGACAGCTGCGCCCCCCAGACTCAACGTCCCCCATAACATGCACCAAAAGGACAGGTGCGCCCCCCAGACTCAACGTCCCCCATAACATGCACCAAAAGGACAGGTGCGCCCCCCAGACTCAACGTCCCCCATAACATGCACCAAAAGGACAGGTGCGCCCCCCAGACTCAACGTCACCCATAACATGCACCAAAAGGACAGCTGCGCCCCCCAGACTCAACGTCCCCCATAACATGCACCAAAAGGACAGCTGCGCCCCCCAGACTCAACGTTCCCCATAACATGCACCAAAAGGACAGGTGCGCCCCCCAGACTCAACGTCACCCATAACATGCACCAAAAGGACAGGTGCGCCCCCCAGACTCAACGTCCCCCATATCATGCACCAAAAGGACAGCTGCGCCCCCCAGACTCAACGTCCCCATAACATGCACCAAAAGGACAGCTGCGCCCCCCAGACTCAACGTCCCCCATAACATGCACCAAAAAGGACAGCTGCGCCCCCCAGACTCAACGTCCCCCATAACATGCACCAAAAGGACAGCTGCGCCCCCCAGACTCAACGTCCCCATAACATGCACCAAAAGGACAGCTGCGCCCCCCAGACTCAACGTCCCCATAACATGCACCAAAAGGACAGCTGCGCCCCCCAGACTCAACGTCCCCCATATCATGCACCAAAAGGACAGGTGCGCCTCCAGACTCAACGTCCCCCATAACATGCACCAAAAAGGACAGCTGCGCCCCCCAGACTCAACGTCCCCCATAACATGCACCAAAAGGACAGGTGCGCCCCCAGACTCAATGTCCCCCATAACATGCACCAAAAGGACAGCTGCGCCCCCCAGACTCAACGTCCCCCATAACATGCACCAAAAGGACAGCTGCGCCCCCCAGACTCAACGTCCCCATAACATGCACCAAAAAGGACAGCTGCGCCCCCCAGACTCAACGTCCCCATAACATGCACCAAAAGGACAGCTGCGCCCCCCAGACTCAACGTCCCCCATATCATGCACCAAAAGGACAGGTGCGCCTCCAGACTCAACGTCCCCCATAACATGCACCAAAAAGGACAGCTGCGCCCCCCAGACTCAACGTCCCCCATAACATGCACCAAAAGGACAGGTGCGCCCCCAGACTCAATGTCCCCCATAACATGCACCAAAAAGGACAGCTGCGCCCCCCAGACTCAACGTCCCCCATAACATGCACCAAAAAGGACAGCTGCGCCCCCCAGACTCAACGTCCCCCATAACATGTACCAAAAGGACAGGTGCGCCCCCCAGACTCAACGTCCCCCATATCATGCACCAAAAGGACAGGTGCGCTCCCCAGACTCAACGTCCCCCATAACATGCACCAAAAGGACAGCTGCGCCCCAAGACTCAACGTCCCCCATAACATGCACCAAAAGGACAGGTGCGCCCCCCAGACTCAACGTCCCCCATAACATGCACCAAAAGGACAGGTGCGCCCCCCAGACTCAACGTCACCCATAACATGCACCAAAAGGACAGGTGCGCCCCCCAGACTCAACGTCCCCCATATCATGCACCAAAAGGACAGCTGCGCCCCCCAGACTCAACGTCCCCCATAACATGCACCAAAAGGACAGCTGCGCCCCAAGACTCAACGTTCCCCATAACATGCACCAAAAAGGACAGCTGCGCCCCCCAGACTCAACGTCCCCCATAACATGCACCAAAAGGACAGCTGCGCCCCCCAGACTCAACGTCCCCCATAACATGCACCAAAAGGACAGCTGCGCCCCAAGACTCAATGTTCCCCATAACATGCACCAAAAAGGACAGCTGCGCCCCCCAGACTCAACGTACCCCATAACATGCACCAAAAGGACAGCTGCCCCCCAGACTCAACGTCACCCATAACATGCACCAAAAGGACAGGTGCGCCCCCCAGACTCAACGTCCCCCATATCATGCACCAAAAGGACAGGTGCGCTCCCCAGACTCAACGTCCCCCATATCATGCACCAAAAGGACAGGTGCGCTCCCCAGACTCAACGTCCCCCATATCATGCACCAAAAGGACAGCTGCGCTCCCCAGACTCAACGTCCCCCATAACATGCACCAAAAGGACAGCTGCGCCCCAAGACTCAACGTTCCCCATAACATGCACCAAAAAGGACAGCTGCGCCCCCAGACTCAACGTCCCCCATAATATGCACCAAAAGGACAGCTGCGCCCCCCAGACTCAACGTCCCCCATATCATGCACCAAAAGGACAGGTGCGCTCCCCAGACTCAACGTCCCCCATAACATGCACCAAAAGGACAGCTGCGCCCCAAGACTCAACGTTCCCCATAACATGCACAAAAAAAGGACAGCTGCGCCCCCCAGACTCAACGTCCCCCATAACATGCACCAAAAGGACAGCTGCACCCCCCAGACTCAACGTCCCCCATAACATGCACCAAAAGGACATCTGCGCCCCCCAGACTCAACGTCCCCCATAACATGCACCAAAAAGGACAGGTGCGCCCCCCCAGACTCAACGTCCCCCATAACATGCACCAAAAAGGACAGGTGCGCCCCCCAGACTCAACGTCCCCCATAACATGCACCAAAAGGACAGCTGCGCCCCCCAGACTCAACGTCCCCCATAACATGCACCAAAAAGGACAGATGCGCTCCCCAGACTCAACGTCCCCCATAACATGCACCAAAAAGGACAGCTGCGTCCCCCAGACTCAACGTCCCCCATAACATGCACCAAAAGGACAGCTGCGCCCCAAGACTCAACGTCCCCCATAACATGCACCAAAAAGGACAGCTGCGCCCCCCAGACTCAACGTCCCCCATAACATGCACCAAAAAGGACAGCTGCGCCCCCCCAGACTCAACGTCCCCCATAACATGCACCAAAAGGACAGGTGCGCCCCCAGACTCAACGTCCCCCATAACATGCACCAAAAAGGACAGGTGCGCCCCCCAGACTCAACGTCCCCCATAACATGCACCAAAAGGACAGCTGCGCCCCCCAGACTCAACGTCCCCCATAACATGCACCAAAAAGGACAGGTGCGCTCCCCAGACTCAACGTCCCCCATAACATGCACCAAAAAGGACAGGTGCGCCCCCCAGACTCAGCGTCCTCCATAACATGCACTAAAAAGGACAGGTGCGCCTCCCAGACTCAGCGTCCTCCATAACATGCACCAAAAAGGACAGGTGCGCCCCCCAGACTCAACGCCCCCCATAACATGCACCAAAAAGGACAGCTGCGCCCCCCAGACTCAACGTCCCCCATAACATGCACCAAAAGGACAGGTGCGCCCCCAGACTCAACGTCCCCCATAACATGCACCAAAAAGGACAGGTGCGCTCCCCAGACTCAACGTCCCCCATAACATGCACCAAAAAGGACAGGTGCGCCCCCCAGACTCAGCGTCCTCCATAACATGCACTAAAAAGGACAGGTGCGCCCCCCAGACTCAGCGTCCTCCATAACATGCACCAAAAAGGACAGGTGCGCCCCCCCAGACTCAGCGTCCTCAATAACATGCACTAAAAAGGACAGGTGCGCCCCTCAGACTCAGCGTCCTCCATAACATGCACCAAAAAGGACAGGTGCGCCCCCCAGACTCAACGTCCCGCATAACATGCACAAAAAAGAACAGGTGCGCCCCCCCAGACTCAACGTCCCCCATAACATGCACCAAAAAGAACAGGTGCCCCCCCAGACTCAACGTCCCCCATAACATGCACCATAAAGGACAGGTGTGCCCCCCAGACTCAACGTCCCCCATAACATGCACCAAAAAGGACAGGTGCGCCCCCCAGACTCAACGTCCTCCATAACATGCACCAAAAAGAACAGGTGCCCCCCCCAGACTCAACGTCCCCCATTATGGGGAGATAAGGTCTGCACACCAGTGACTATGTAAGGGGAATACATGGAATAGCAGAAACTGCTGTGTGAATACTGACTTGAAAAATCCAATAGCTTATATGTAAGAATGAAAATGGAACCTGCATTACTGCCATGAACATATGAATCAAGAGAAATTTAGCTACTGAATTGATCAATGCAATAGACCCCAACACTACGCCAAAGTATTTCTCTACGTTGGGGTCCCGAGCTCGTGTGTGTCCTCTCATGCAGTTACAAAACTTACCGTGTATGGGAAGCTGAGACCCCGGCTATTTATGCGTATGATATGGATTGGCAATAGGTGTGTATGGGGAGGGTTCACAAACGAAAAACTACTAACAAATAGGAATAACGTTTGGAACACCATTCTAAGTCCGAACTGGGTGCAAAAACCGTCCCCCATAACATGCACCATAAAGGACAGGTGTGCCCCCCAGACTCAACGTCCCCCATAACATGCACCAAAAAGAACAGGTGCCCCCCCCAGACTCAACGTCCCCCATAACATGCACCATAAAGGACAGGTGTGCCCCCCAGACTCAACGTCCCCCATAACATGCACCAAAAAGGACAGGTGCGCCCCCCAGACTCAACGTCCTCCATAACATGCACCAAAAAGGACAGGTGCGCCCCCCCCCAGACTCACCATCCTCCATAACATGCACCAAAAAGGACAGGTGCGCCCCCCAGACTCAACGTCCCCCATAACATGTTTCAAAAAGAACAGGTGCCCCCCTCAGACTCAACGTCCCCCATAACTTGCACCAAAAAGAACAGGTGCCCCCTCAGACTCAACGTCCCCCATAACTTGCACCGAAAAGGACAGCTGCGCCCCCAGACTCAGCCTTCAGATGTGTCTATGGCGAAGAGGACAGAAAGATGCAAAGTGCGTCAGAGTAACGGATGTGCGGCAATTACTGATTTCTTGGGCTCCGTTCACACCTGCCGTAGTGTTATGGATAAGAAGATATGAAGATATCCAAAATAACAGAAAAATGGCGCTTGCACCGTGCACCGCACCCATATCTGCACCTGTATCTGCACCTGTATCTGCACCTGTATCTGCACCCATATCTGCACCCGTATCTGCACCCGTATCTGCACCTGTATCTGCACCCGTATCTGCACCTGTATCTGCACCTGTATCTGCACCCATATCTGCACCTGTATCTCCACCCGTATCTGCACCTCTATCTGCACCTGTATCTGTACCATATCTGCACCTGTATCTGCACCCGTATCTGCACCCGTATCTGCACCCGTATCTGCACCTGTATCTGCACCCGTATCTGCACCTGTATCTGCACCCGTATCTGCACCCGTATCTGCACCCGTATCTGCACCTGTATCTGCACCCGTATCTGCACCTGTATCTGCACCCGTATCTGCACCCGTATCTGCACCTGTATCTGTACCATATCTGCACCTGTATCTGCACCCGTATCTGCACCTGTATCTGCACCCGTATCTGCACCTGTATCTGCACCCGTATCTGCACCTGTATCTGTACCATATCTGCACCTGTATCTGCACCCGTATCTGCACCCATATCTGCACCCAGACATAAGAAGACTCATCATGAGATATTTCGGGACCTTCCTGTGATTGATAAATGATTCCACTAATTAGAAAATTATGAGATAAATATATATATACACACAGTATATACAGTATAAATATATCTGCAGCTTCATCAATAGTAAAGAATGTGCCGCCAGATGGAAACTGAGAGATTTTCCTCTAAGGCTACTTTCACACTTGTGTTGTTTTCCTTCCGTCACAATCCGCCCTTTTGGAAAACAGCGGAATCTGTTAACGGATTCCGCTGTTTCCCATAGACTTGTATGGATGACGGATTGTGCCAAAAGTACCTGCGTTGCTTCCGCTGGCCGACGCTGCGTTGCCTCCACCGAGCGGAAGCAATGCTGCATGTAACGTTAATTGCTTGCATTAAAATGACGCCGAGCAGCGGATTCTGTTGCTTCCGTTAAAATTTATAATGGCTCCCAATGGTAGCGAATTCCATTGCAAAGTGCTTTACAACGGAATCCGCCGCTGGATTCCGCTAATTTCTACTGAGCATGCCCAGAATGAAAAAAATGGAAAAAAAAAAATGGAGCCGACGCATTCCGTTAGACGGACGCCAAACGGACGCCAAACGGATGCAACGGGTCCGTTATTTCACAGGAATCAGCTAACGGATTACTGTGAAATAACGGATCCATTGCATCCGTTGACACCACAAAAATAACGGATGCATCAAAACGACGCAGCAACGGACCCAGCGGATTCTACCCAACGCAAGTGTGAAACTAGCCTAAAGCGTTTGACGTTCCGTTATTTAAGTAATCTTGTTCCTCTTTGGTCGGGGGTGGGGGGTCATGCAGATATTTGACACTTTATTTGGCTGCAGACAGGGGGGATGGATCGTGCACCCCCAAATCCATGTGACGCTGAAGCCAAAACTGATAAAACCTTTACATTGATTTCTTCAGTTAAAGACAAATCTCCGCAGACAATCACTGACGCGTTTCAGGCCCCGGCGCAGGATAAGGGGTCACGTGACCCCGCAATGATACATAATAATCAGCGTCAGGAGGAATTTACCCTCCAAAAAGACTTTTCTGGGAAGTTTCAAATCTGGAACCAAAATTTGCCACATTTTTGCAAAATCACATTACACAAAGATTTGCAACAGTGAAATGGCGGCACATGATTGGTGCAAACCGTGCAGCTGCCGGGGGCCCATATACTGCACCTCACAGGGGCCCATATACTGCTCCTCACAGGGGCCCATATACTGCTCCTCACAGGGGCCCATATACTGCACCTCACAGGGGCCCATATACTGCTCCTCACAGGGGCCCATATACTGCTCTTCACAGGGGCCCATATACTGCTCCTCACAGGGGCCCATATACTGCTCCTCACAGGGGCCCATATACTGCTCCTCACAGGGGCCCATATACTGCACCTCACAGGGGCCCATATACTGCTCCTCACAGGGGCCCATATACTGCTCCTCACAGGGGCCCATATACTGCACCTCACAGGGGCCCATATACTGCTCCTCACAGGGGCCCATATACTGCTCTTCACAGGGGCCCATATACTGCTCTTCACAGGGGCCCATATACTGCTCCTCACAGGGGCCCATATACTGCTCCTCACAGGGGCCCATATACTGCTCCTCACAGGGGCCCATATACTGCTCCTCACAGGGGTCCATATACTGCACCTCACAGGGGTCCATATACTGCTCCTCACAGGGGTCCATATACTGCTCCTCACAGGGGCTCATATACTGCTCCTCACAGGGGTCCATATACTGCTCCTCACAGGGGCCCATATACTGCTCCTCACAGGGGCCCATATACTGCTCCTCACAGGGGCCCATATACTGCTCTTCACAGGGGCCCATATACTGCTCCTCACAGGGGCCCATATACTGCTCCTCACAGGGGCCCATATACTGCTCCTCACAGGGGCCCATATACTGCTCCTCACAGGGCCCATATACTGCTCCTCACAGGGGCCCATATACTGCTCCTCACAGGGGCCCATATACTGCTCCTCACAGGGGCCCATATACTGCTCCTCACAGGGGCCCATATACTGCTCTTCACAGGGGCCCATATACTGCTCCTCACAGGGGGCCATATACTGCTCCTCACAGGGGCCCATATACTGCTCCTCACAGGGGCCCATATACTGCACCTCACAGGGGCCCATATACTGCTCTTCACAGGGGCCCATATACTGCTCCTCACAGGGGCCCATATACTGCTCCTCACAGGGGCCCATATACTGCTCCTCACAGGGGCCCATATACTGCTCCTCACAGGGGTCCATATACTGCTCCTCACAGGGGCCCATATACTGCTCCTCACAGGGGTCCATATACTGCTCCTCACAGGGGCCCATATACTGCTCCTCACAGGGGCCCATATACTGCACCTCACAGGGGCCCATATACTGCTCCTCACAGGGGCCCATATACTGCACCTCACAGGGGCCCATATACTGCTCCTCACAGGGGCCCATATACTGCTCCTCACAGGGGCCCATATACTGCTCCTCACAGGGGCCCATATACTGCTCCTCACAGGGGTCCATATACTGCTCCTCACAGGGGCCCATATACTGCTCCTCACAGGGGTCCATATACTGCTCCTCACAGGGGCCCATATACTGCTCCTCACAGGGGCCCATATACTGCACCTCACAGGGGCCCATATACTGCTCCTCACAGGGGCCCATATACTGCACCTCACAGGGGCCCATATACTGCTCCTCACAGGGGCCCATATACTGCTCCTCACAGGGGCCCATATACTGCTCTTCACAGGGGCCCATATACTGCTCCTCACAGGGGCCCATATACTGCTCCTCACAGGGGCCCATATACTGCTCCTCACAGGGGTCCATATACTGCTCCTCACAGGGGCCCATATACTGCTCCTCACAGGGGCCCATATACTGCACCTCACAGGGGCCCATATACTGCTCCTCACAGGGGCCCATATACTGCACCTCACAGGGGCCCATATACTGCTCCTCACAGGGGCCCATATACTGCACCTCACAGGGGCCCATATACTGCTCCTCACAGGGGCCCATATACTGCACCTCACAGGGGCCCATATACTGCTCCTCACAGGGGCCCATATACTGCTCCTCACAGGGGGCCATATACTGCTCCTCACAGGGGCCCATATACTGCTCCTCACAGGGGCCCATATACTGCTCCTCACAGGGGCCCATATACTGCTCCTCACAGGGGCCCATATACTGCTCCTCACAGGGGCCCATATACTGCTCCTCACAGGGGCCCATATACTGCTCCTCACAGGGGCCCATATACTGCTCCTCACAGGGGCCCATATACTGCTCCTCACAGGGGCCCATATACTGCTCCTCACAGGGGCCCATATACTGCTCCTCACAGGGGCCCATATACTGCTCTTCACAGGGGCCCATATACTGCACCTCACAGGGGCCCATATACTGCTCCTCACAGGGGCCCATATACTGCTCCTCACAGGGGCCCATATACTGCTCTTCACAGGGGCCCATATACTGCTCCTCACAGGGGCCCATATACTGCTCTTCACAGGGGCCCATATACTGCTCCTCACAGGGGCCCATATACTGCTCCTCACAGGGGCCCATATACTGCTCCTCACAGGGGCCCATATACTGCTCTTCACAGGGGCCCATATACTGCTCCTCACAGGGGTCCATATACTGCTCCTCACAGGGGTCCATATACTGCTCCTCACAGGGGCCCATATACTGCTCCTCAAAGGGGCCCATATACTGCTCCTCACAGGGGCCCATATACTGCACCTCACAGGGGCCCATATAATGCTCCTCACAGGGGCCCATATACTGTTCTTCACAGGGGCCCATATACTGCTCCTCACAGGGGCCCATATAATGCTCCTCACAGGGGCCCATATACTGCTCCTCACAGGGGCCCATATAATGCTCCTCACAGGGGCCCATATAATGCTCCTCACAGGGGCCCATATACTGCTCCTCACAGGGGTCCATATAATGCTCCTCACAGGGGCCCATATACTGCTCCTCACAGGGGCCCATATACTGCTCCTCACAGGGGCCCATATACTGCACCTCACAGGGGCCCATATAATGCTCCTCACAGGGGCCCATATACTGTTCTTCACAGGGGCCCATATACTGCTCCTCACAGGGGCCCATATAATGCTCCTCACAGGGGCCCATATACTGCTCCTCACAGGGGCCCATATACTGCACCTCACAGGGGCCCATATACTGCTCCTCACAGGGGCCCATATACTGTTCTTCACAGGGGCCCATATACTGCTCCTCACAGGGGCCCATATAATGCTCCTCACAGGGGCCCATATAATGCTCCTCACAGGGGCCCATATACTGCTCCTCACAGGGGCCCATATAATGCTCCTCACAGGGACCCATATACTGCTCCTCACAGGGGCCCATATACTGCTCCTCACAGGGGCCCATATACTGCTCCTCACAGGGGCCCATATACTGCTCCTCACAGGGGCCCATATACTGCTCTTCACAGGGGCCCATATACTGCTCCTCACAGGGGCCCATATACTGCTCCTCACAGGGGCCCATATACTGCTCCTCACAGGGGCCCATATACTGCTCTTCACAGGGGCCCATATACTGCTCTTCACAGGGGCCCATATACTGCTCCTCACAGGGGCCCATATACTGCTCCTCACAGGGGCCCATATACTGCTCCTCACAGGGGCCCATATACTGCTCTTCACAGGG
The DNA here is from genome assembly GCF_048569485.1 of Anomaloglossus baeobatrachus. Lineage (NCBI taxonomy): Eukaryota > Metazoa > Chordata > Amphibia > Anura > Aromobatidae > Anomaloglossus > Anomaloglossus baeobatrachus. The sequence continues at coordinate 9,714 of NW_027444481.1, read as the reverse complement.
GCCCATATACTGCTCCTCACAGGGGTCCATATACTGCTCCTCACAGGGGCCCATATACTGCTCCTCACAGGGGCCCATATACTGCTCTTCACAGGGGCCCATATACTGCTCCTCACAGGGGTCCATATACTGCTCCTCACAGGGGCCCATATACTGCTCTTCACAGGGGCCCATATACTGCTCTTCACAGGGGCCCATATACTGCTCCTCACAGGGGTCCATATACTGCTCCTCACAGGGGCCCATATACTGCTCTTCACAGGGGCCCATATACTGCTCCTCACAGGGGCCCATATACTGCTCTTCACAGGGGCCCATATACTGCTCCTCACAGGGGCCCATATACTGCTCTTCACAGGGGCCCATATACTGCTCCTCACAGGGGCCCATATACTGCTCTTCACAGGGGCCCATATACTGCTCCTCACAGGGGTCCATATACTGCTCCTCACAGGGGCCCATATACTGCTCTTCACAGGGGCCCATATACTGCTCCTCACAGGGGCCCATATACTGCTCTTCACAGGGGCCCATATACTGCTCCTCACAGGGGTCCATATACTGCTCCTCACAGGGGCCCATATACTGCTCCTCACAGGGGCCCATATACTGCTCCTCACAGGGGCCCATATACTGCTCTTCACAGGGGCCCATATACTGCTCCTCACAGGGGCCCATATACTGCTCCTCACAGGGGCCCATATACTGCTCCTCACAGGGGTCCATATACTGCTCCTCACAGGGGTCCATATACTGCTCCTCACAGGGGCCCATATACTGCTCCTCACAGGGGCCCATATAATGCTCCTCACAGGGGCCCATATACTGCTCCTCACAGGGGCCCATATACTGCTCCTCACAGGGGCCCATATACTGCTCCTCACAGGGGCCCATATACTGCTCTTCACAGGGGCCCATATACTGCTCTTCACAGGGGCCCATATACTGCTCTTCACAGGGGCCCATATACTGCTCCTCACAGGGGCCCATATACTGCTCCTCACAGGGGTCCATATACTGCTCCTCACAGGGGCCCATATACTGCTCCTCACAGGGGTCCATATACTGCTCCTCACAGGGGCCCATATACTGCTCCTCACAGGGGCCCATATACTGCTCCTCACAGGGGTCCATATACTGCTCCTCACAGGGGACCATATACTGCTCCTCACAGGGGACCATATACTGCTCCTCACAGGGGTCCATATACTGCTCTTCACAGGGGCCATATACTGCTCTTCACAGGGGTCCATATACTGCTCCTCACAGGGGTCCATATACTGCTCTTCACAGGGGTCCATATACTGCTCCTCACAGGGGCCCATATACTGCTCTTCACAGGGGCCCATATACTGCTCTTCACAGGGGCCCATATACTGCTCCTCACAGGGGCCCATATACTGCTCTTCACAGGGGCCCATATACTGCTCTTCACAGGGGTCCATATACTGCTCCTCACAGGGGTCCATATACTGCTCCTCACAGGGGTCCATATACTGCTCTTCACAGGGGCCATATACTGCTCTTCACAGGGGTCCATATACTGCTCCTCACAGGGGTCCATATACTGCTCTTCACAGGGGTCCATATACTGCTCCTCACAGGGGCCCATATACTGCTCTTCACAGGGGTCCATATACTGCTCCTCACAGGGGCCCATATACTGCTCTTCACAGGGGCCCATATACTGCTCTTCACAGGGGCCCATATACTGCTCTTCACAGGGGCCATATACTGCTCCTCACAGGGGCCCATATACTGCTCCTCACAGGGGCCCATATACTGCTCCTCACAGGGGCCCATATACTGCTCTTCACAGGGGCCCATATACTGCTCCTCACAGGGGCCATATACTGCTCTTCACAGGGGCCATATACTGCTCCTCACAGGGGCCCATATACTGCTCTTCACAGGGGCCCATATACTGCTCCTCACAGGGGCCATATACTGCTCTTCACAGGGGCCATATACTGCTCCTCACAGGGGCCCATATACTGCTCCTCACAGGGGCCCATATACTGCTCTTCACAGGGGCCCATATACTGCTCTTCACAGGGGCCCATATACTGCTCCTCACAGGGGCCCATATACTGCTCCTCACAGGGGCCCATATACTGCTCCTCACAGGGGCCCATATACTGCTCCTCACAGGGGTCCATATACTGCTCCTCACAGGGGCCCATATACTGCTCTTCACAGGGGCCATATACTGCTCTTCACAGGGGCCCATATACTGCTCTTCACAGGGGCCCATATACTGCTCCTCACAGGGGCCCATATACTGCTCCTCACAGGGGCCATATACTGCTCTTCACAGGGGCCATATACTGCTCCTCACAGGGGCCCATATACTGCTCCTCACAGGGGCCCATATACTGCTCCTCACAGGGGCCCATATACTGCTCCTCACAGGGGCCATATACTGCTCTTCACAGGGGCCATATACTGCTCCTCACAGGGGCCCATATACTGCTCCTCACAGGGGCCCATATACTGCTCCTCACAGGGGCCCATATACTGCTCCTCACAGGGGCCCATATACTGCACCTCACAGGGGCCCATATACTGCTCTTCACAGGGGCCCATATACTGCTCCTCACAGGGGCCCATATACTGCTCCTCACAGGGGTCCATATACTGCTCCTCACAGGGGCCCATATACTGCTCTTCACAGGGGCCATATACTGCTCTTCACAGGGGCCCATATACTGCACCTCACAGGGGCCCATATACTGCTCTTCACAGGGGCGCATATACTGCTCCTCACAGGGGCCCATATACTGCTCTTCACAGGGGCCCATATACTGCTCTTCACAGGGGCCCATATACTGCTCTTCACAGGGGTCCATATACTGCTCCTCACAGGGGCCCATATACTGCTCTTCACAGGGGCCCATATACTGCACCTCACAGGGGCCTATATACTGCTCTTCACAGGGGCCATATACTGCTCCTCACAGGGGCCCATATACTGCTCTTCACAGGGGCCATATACTGCACCTCACAGGGGCCATATACTGCTCTTCACAGGGGCCATATACTGCTCCTCACAGGGGCCCATATACTGCTCTTCACAGGGGCCATATACTGCTCTTCACAGGGGTCCATATACTGCTCCTCACAGGGGCCCATATACTGCTCCTCACAGGGGCCCATATACTGCTCCTCACAGGGGCCCATATACTGCTCCTCACAGGGCCCATATACTGCTCCTCACAGGGGCCCATATACTGCTCTTCACAGGGGTCCATATACTGCTCCTCACAGGGGCCCATATACTGCTCCTCACAGGGGCCCATATACTGCTCCTCACAGGGGCCCATATACTGCTCCTCACAGGGGCCCATATACTGCTCTTCACAGGGGCCCATATACTGCTCTTCACAGGGGCCCATATATTGCTCCTCACAGGGACCCATATACTGCTCTTCACAGGGGCCCATATACTGCTCCTCACAGGGGCCATATACTGCTCCTCACAGGGGCCCATATACTGCTCTTCACAGGAGCCCATATACTGCTCCTCACAGGGGCCATATACTGCTCCTCACAGGGGTCCATATACTGCTCTTCACAGGGGCCCATATACTGCTCCTCACAGGGGCCATATACTGCTCCTCACAGGGGTCCATATACTGCTCTTCACAGGGGGGCCATATACTGCTCTTCACAGGGGCCCATATACTGCTCCTCACAGGGGCCCATATACTGCTCTTCACAGGGGCCATATACTGCTCCTCACAGGGGCCCATATACTGCTCTTCACAGGGGCCCATATACTGCTCCTCACAGGGGCCCATATACTGCTCCTCACAGGGGTCCATATACTGCTCTTCACAGGGGCCCATATACTGCTCCTCACAGGGGCCCATATACTGCTCTTCACAGGGGCCCATATACTGCTCTTCACAGGGGCCCATATACTGCTCCTCACAGGGGCCCATATACTGCTCCTCACAGGGGCCCATATACTGCTCTTCACAGTGGCCATATACTGCTCCTCACAGGGGCCCATATACTGCTCCTCACAGGGGCCCATATACTGCTCTTCACAGGGGCCATATACTGCTCCTCACAGGGGCCCATATACTGCTCCTCACAGGGGCCCATATACTGCTCCTCACAGGGGCCCATATACTGTTCCTCACAGGGGTCCATATACTGCACCTCACAGGGGCCCATATACTGCTCTTCACAGGGCCCATATACTGCTCCTCACAGGGGCCCATATACTGCTCTTCACAGGGGCCCATATACTGCTCTTCACAGGGCCCATATACTGCTCTTCACAGGGGCCCATATACTGCTCTTCACAGGGGCCCATATACTGCTCTTCACAGGGGCCCATATACTGCTCCTCACAGGGGCCCATATACTGCTCTTCACAGGGGTCCATATACTGCTCCTCACAGGGGCCCATATACTGCTCCTCACAGGGGCCCATATACTGCTCTTCACAGGGGCCCATATACTGCTCTTCACAGGGGCCCATATACTGCTCTTCACAGGGGCCCATATACTGCTCTTCACAGGGGCCCATATACTGCTCTTCACAGGGGCCCATATACTGCTCCTCACAGGGGCCCATATACTGCTCCTCACAGGGGCCCATATACTGCTCTTCACAGGGGTCCATATACTGCTCTTCACAGGGGCCCATATACTGCTCCTCACAGGGGCCCATATACTGCTCTTCACAGGGGCCCATATACTGCTCCTCACAGGGGCCCATATACTGCTATTCACAGGGGCCCATATACTGCTCTTCACAGGGGCCCATATACTGCTCTTCACAGGGGACCATATACTGCTCCTCACAGGGGCCCATATACTGCTCTTCACAGGGGCCCATATACTGCTCCTCACAGGGGCCCATATACTGCTATTCACAGGGGCCCATATACTGCTCTTCACAGGGGCCCATATACTGCTCTTCACAGGGGCCCATATACTGCTCTTCACAGGGGCTCATATACTGCTCTTCACAGGGGCCCATATACTGCTCTTCACAGGGGCCCATATACTGCTCTTCACAGGGGCCCATATACTGCTCTTCACAGGGACCCATATACTGCTCTTCACAGGGGCTCATATACTGCTCCTCACAGGGACCCATATACTGCTCCTCACAGGGGCCCATATACTGCTCCTCACAGGGGCCCATATACTGCTCTTCACAGGGGCCCATATACTGCTCTTCACAGGGGCCCATATACTGCTCTTCACAGGGGCCCATATACTGCTCCTCACAGGGGCCCATATACTGCTCTTCACAGGGGTCCATATACTGCTCTTCACAGGGGCCCATATACTGCTCTTCACAGGGCCCATATACTGCTCTTCACAGGGGCCCATATACTGCTCTTCACAGGGGCCCATATACTGCTCTTCACAGGGGCCCATATACTGCTCTTCACAGGAAGCCATATACTGCTCCTCGAAGGGGCCCATATACTGCTCTTCACAGGGGCCCATATACTGCTCTTCACAGGGGCCCATATACTGCTCTTCACAGGGGCCCATATACTGCTCTTCACAGGGGCCCATATACTGCTCTTCACAGGGGCCCATATACTGCTCCTCACAGGGGCCCATATACTGCTCCTCACAGGGGCCCATATACTGCTCTTCACAGGGGTCCATATACTGCTCTTCACAGGGGCCCATATACTGCTCCTCACAGGGGCCCATATACTGCTCTTCACAGGGGTCCATATACTGCTCTTCACAGGGGTCCATATACTGCTCTTCACAGGGGCCCATATACTGCTCCTCACAGGGGCCCATATACTGCTATTCACAGGGGCCCATATACTGCTCTTCACAGGGGCCCATATACTGCTCTTCACAGGGGCCCATATACTGCTCTTCACAGGGGACCATATACTGCTCTTCACAGGGGCTCATATACTGCTCTTCACAGGGGCCCATATACTGCTCTTCACAGGGGCCCATATACTGCTCTTCACAGGGGTCCATATACTGCTCTTCACAGGGGCCCATATACTGCTCCTCACAGGGGCCCATATACTGCTCTTCACAGGGGCCCATATACTGCTCTTCACAGGGGCCCATATACTGCTCTTCACAGGGGCCCATATACTGCTCTTCACAGGGGCTCATATACTGCTCCTCACAGGGGCCCATATACTGCTCCTCACAGGGGCCCATATACTGCTCCTCACAGGGGCCCATATACTGCTCCTCACAGGGGCCCATATACTGCTCTTCACAGGGGTCCATATACTGCTCTTCACAGGGGCCCATATACTGCTCTTCACAGGGGACCATATACTGCTCCTCACAGGGGCCCATATACTGCTCCTCACAGGGGCCCATATACTGCTCCTCACAGGGGTCCATATACTGCTCTTCACAGGGGCCCATATACTGCTCCTCACAGTGGCCCATATACTGCTCTTCACAGGGGCCCATATACTGCTCCTCAGAGTGGCCCATATACTGCTCTTCACAGGGGCCCATATACTGCTCCTCACAGGGGCCCATATACTGCTCCTCACAGGGGCCCATATACTGCTCTTCACAGGGGCCCATATACTGCTCCTCACAGGGGCCCATATACTGCTCCTCACAGGGGCCCATATACTGCTCCTCACAGGGGCCCATATACTGCTCCTCACAGGGGCCCATATACTGCTCCTCACAGGGGCCCATATACTGCTCCTCACAGGGGCCCATATACTGCTCCTCACAGGGGGCCCATATACTGCTCTTCACAGGGGCCCATATACTGCTCCTCACAGTGGCCCATATACTGCTCTTCACAGGGGCCCATATACTGCTCTTCACAGGGGCCCATATACTGCTCCTCACAGGGGCCCATATACTGCTCCTCACAGGGGCCCATATACTGCTCCTCACAGGGTCCCATATACTGCTCTTCACAGGGGCCCATATACTGCTCTTCACAGGGGCCCATATACTGCTCCTCACAGGGGCCCATATACTGCTCTTCACAGGGGTCCATATACTGCTCTTCACAGGGCCCATATACTGCTCTTCACAGGGTCCCATATACTGCTCCTCACAGGGGCCCATATACTGCTCTTCACAGGGGCCCATATACTGCTCTTCACAGGGGTCCATATACTGCTCTTCACAGGGGCTCATATACTGCTCCTCACAGGGGCCCATATACTGCTCTTCACAGGGGTCCATATACTGCTCTTCACAGGGTCCCATATACTGCTCCTCACAGGGGCCCATATACTGCTCTTCACAGGGGCCCATATACTGCTCTTCACAGGGGTCCATATACTGCTCCTCACAGGGGCCCATATACTGCTCCTCACAGGGGCCCATATACTGCTCTTCACAGGGGTCCATATACTGCTCTTCACAGGGGCCCATATACTGCTCCTCACAGGGGCCCATATACTGCTCTTCACAGGGGTCCATATACTGCTCTTCACAGGGGTCCATATACTGCTCTTCACAGGGGCCCATATACTGCTCCTCACAGGGGCCCATATACTGCTCTTCACAGGGGCCCATATACTGCTCCTCACAGGGGCCCATATACTGCTCTTCACAGGGGCCCATATACTGCTCTTCACAGGGGACCATATACTGCTCTTCACAGGGGCTCATATACTGCTCTCACAGGGGCCCATATACTGCTCTTCACAGGGGCCCATATACTGCTCTTCACAGGGGCTCATATACTGCTCCTCACAGGGGCCCATATACTGCTCCTCACAGGGGCCCATATACTGCTCTTCACAGGGGCCCATATACTGCTCTTCACAGGGGCCCATATACTGCTCCTCACAGGGGCCCATATACTGCTCTTCACAGGGGACCATATACTGCTCCTCACAGGGGCCCATATACTGCTCCTCACAGGGGCCCATATACTGCTCCTCACAGGGGCCCATATACTGCTCTTCACAGGGGCCCATATACTGCTCCTCACAGGGGCCCATATACTGCTCTTCACAGGGGCCCATATACTGCTCCTCACAGGGGCCCATATACTGCTCTTCACAGGGGCCCATATACTGCTCCTCACAGGGGCCCATATACTGCTCCTCACAGGGGCCCATATACTGCTCTTCACAGGGGCCCATATACTGCTCCTCACAGGGGCCCATATACTGCTCTTCACAGGGTCCCATATACTGCTCCTCACAGGGGCCCATATACTGCTCCTCACAGGGGCCCATATACTGCTCTTCACAGGGGCCCATATACTGCTCTCACAGGGGCCCATATACTGCTCCTCACAGGGGCCCATATACTGCTCTTCACAGGGGCCCATATACTGCTCCTCACAGGGGCCCATATACTGCTCTTCACAGGGGCCCATATACTGCTCTTCACAGGGGCCCATATACTGCTCCTCACAGGGGCCCATATACTGCTCCTCACAGGGGCCCATATACTGCTCCTCACAGGGGCCCATATACTGCTCCTCACAGGGGCCCATATACTGCTCCTCACAGGGGCCCATATACTGCTCCTCACAGGGGCCCATATACTGCTCCTCACAGGGGCCCATATACTGCTCTTCACAGGGGCCCATATACTGCTCCTTCACAGGGGCCCATATACTGCTCTTCACAGGGGCCCATATACTGCTCCTCACAGGGGCCCATATACTGCTCTTCACAGGGGCCCATATACTGCTCTTCACAGGGGCCCATATACTGCTCTTCACAGGGGCCCATATACTGCTCCTCACAGGGGCCCATATACTGCTCTTCACAGGGGTCCATATACTGCTCTTCACAGGGGCCCATATACTGCTCTTCACAGGGTCCCATATACTGCTCCTCACAGGGGCCCATATACTGCTCTTCACAGGGGCCCATATACTGCTCTTCACAGGGGTCCCATATACTGCTCCTCACAGGGGCCCATATACTGCTCCTCACAGGGGTCCATATACTGCTCTTCACAGGGCCCATATACTGCTCTTCACAGGGGTCCATATACTGCTCTTCACAGGGGCCCATATACTGCTCTTCACAGGGGCCCATATACTGCTCCTCACAGGGGCCCATATACTGCTCTTCACAGGGGTCCATATACTGCTCTTCACAGGGGCCCATATACTGCTCTTCACAGGGGCCCATATACTGCTCCTCACAGGGGACCATATACTGCTCCTCACAGGGGCCCATATACTGCTCCTCACAGGGGCCCATATACTGCTCCTCACAGGGGCCCATATACTGCTCTTCACAGGGGCCCATATACTGCTCCTCACAGGGGCCCATATACTGCTCCTCACAGGGGCCCATATACTGCTCTTCACAGGGGCCCATATACTGCTCCTCACAGGGGCCCATATACTGCTCCTCACAGGGGCCCATATACTGCTCTTCACAGGGGCCCATATACTGCTCCTCACAGGGGCCCATATACTGCTCTTCACAGGGGCCCATATACTGCTCCTCACAGGGGCCCATATACTGCTCTTCACAGGGGCCCATATACTGCTCTTCACAGGGGCCCATATACTGCTCTTCACAGGGGCCCATATACTGCTCTTCACAGGGGCCCATATACTGCTCTTCACAGGGGCCCATATACTGCTCTTCACAGGGGGCCCATATACTGCTCCTCACAGGGGCCCATATACTGCTCTTCACAGGGGCCCATATACTGCTCTTCACAGGGCCCATATACTGCTCTTCACAGGGTCCCATATACTGCTCTTCACAGGGGCCCATATACTGCGCTTCACAG
>NW_027444480.1:0-220919 GCF_048569485.1 Anomaloglossus baeobatrachus | reverse complement strand
TTCAGGTATCCCAAGCCTAAACTGAGTACTTTTCTGGACCACGCTGATTTCAGAGAATCAGTCCAGAAACACCATGCTTATCCAGACAAGCGTTTCTCCAAACGTCTTAAGGATACACGTTATCCCTTTCCCCCTGACGTGGTCAAACGCTGGACCCAGTGTCCAAAGGTGGACCCCCCAATCTCCAGGCTTGCGGCTAGATCCATAGTTGCAGTGGAAGATGGGGCTTCACTTAAAGATGCCAATGACAGACAGATGGACCTTTGGTTAAAGTCTGTTTATGAAGCTATCGGCGCGTCGTTTGCTCCAGCATTTGCGGCCGTGTGGGCACTCCAAGCCATTTCGGCTGGTCTGGCACAGGTGGACTCTATCATATGTCCAGCAGTGCCGCGAGTGTCGTCCCTAACCTCGCAAATGTCTGCGTTTGCGACTTACGCTATCAACGCTGTCCTGGACTCTACGAGCCGTACCGCAATGGCGTCTGCCAACTCTGTGGTTTTGCGCAGAGCCTTGTGGTTAAAGGAATGGAAAGCGGATTCTGCTTCCAAAAAATGTTTAACCAGCTTGCCACTATCTGTAGACAGACTGTTTGGTGAGCAATTGGCTGAAATCATTAAACAATCCAAGGGTAAAGACTCCTCCTTACCCCAGCCCAGATCAAGCAAACCTCAACAGAGGAAGTGGCAGTCGAGGTTTCGGTCCTTTCGAGGCTCCGGAAAGACCCAATTCTCCTCGTCCAAAGGGACTCAGAAGGAGCAAAGGGGCTCAGATTCCTGGCGGGCTCACTCACGCCCCAAGAAGGCAACCGGAGGCACCGCTTCCAAGGCGGCTGCCTCATGACTTTCGGCCTCCTCCCTCCGCATCCTCGGTCGGTGGCAGGCTCTCCCACTTTTGCGACATTTGGCTGCCACAGGTCAAAGACCGGTGGGTAACAGACATTTTGTCTCACGGGTACAGGATAGAGTTCAGTTCTCGTCCTCCGCCTCGGTTCTTCAGAACCTCCCCACATCCCGACCGAGCAGATGCCCTTCTGCAGGCGGTGAGCTCACTAAGAGCAGAAGGAGTGGTGATCCCTGTCCCTCTGCAGGAACAGGGGCAAGGTTTTTACTCCAATCTCTTTGTGGTTCCAAAAAAGGACGGCTCGTTCCGTCCTGTTCTGGACCTAAAGCTGCTCAACAAGCATGTGAACGCCAGGCGGTTCCGGATGGAATCCCTCCGCTCCGTCAATGTCTCAAGGAGATTTCCTTGCATCAATAGACATCAAAGATGCTTATCTCCACGTGCCGATTGCTACAGAGCACCAAAGTTTTCTACGTTTCGTGATAGGAGACGACCATCTCCAGTTCGTAGCTCTGCCATTTGGTCTGGCGACAGCCCCACGGGTTTTCACCAAGGTCATGGCGGCAGTGGTAGCAGTCTTGCACTCTCAGGGACATTCGGTGATCCCTTACTTGGACGATCTACTTGTCAAAGCACCCTCTCAAGAGGCATGCCAACACAGCCTGAATGTTGCGCTGGAGACTCTCCAGACCTTCGGGTGGATCATCAACTTTTCAAAGTCAAATCTGTCACCGACCCAATCACTAACGTACCTTGGCATGGAGTTTCATACTCTCTCAGCGATAGTGAAGCTTCCGCTGGACAAGCAGCGGTCACTACAGACAGGGGTGCAGTCTCTCCTTCATGGCCAGTCGCATCCCTTAAGGCGCCTCATGCACTTCCTAGGGAAGATGGTGGCAGCAATGGAGGCAGTCCCGTTTGCGCAGTTTCATCTGCGTCCACTTCAATGGGACATTCTCCGCCAATGGGACGGGAAGACAACTTCCCTGGACAGGAAAGTCTCCCTTTCCCAGACGGCCAAGGACTCTCTGCAATGGTGGCTTCTTCCCACATCATTATCACAGGGAAGATCCTTCCTACCCCCATCCTGGGCAGTGGTCACGACAGACGCGAGTCTGTCAGGGTGGGGAGCAGTTTTTCTCCACCACAGGGCTCAAGGGACGTGGACTCAGCAGGAGTCCACCCTTCAGATCAATGTTCTGGAAATCAGGGCAGTGTATCTTGCCCTTCTAGCCTTTCAGCAGTGGCTGGAAGGAAAGCAGATCCGAATTCAGTCGGACAACTCCACAGCGGTGGCATACATCAACCACCAAGGAGGGACACGCAGTCGGCAAGCCTTCCAGGAAGTCCGGCGGATTCTGATGTGGGTGGAGGACAGAGCTTCCACCATATCAGCAGTTCACATCCCGGGCGTAGAAAACTGGGAAGCAGACTTCCTCAGTCGCCAGGGCATGGACGCAGGGGAATGGTCCCTTCACCCGGACGTGTTTCAGGAAATCTGCCGCCGCTGGGGGGTGCCGGACGTCGACCTAATGGCGTCTCGGCACAACAACAAGGTCCCGACCTTCATAGCGCGGTCTCGCGATCAAAGAGCTCTGGCGGCAGACGCCTTAGTGCAAGATTGGTCGCAGTTCCGGCTCCCTTATGTGTTTCCACCTCTGGCACTCTTGCCCAGAGTGCTACGCAAGATCAGATCCGATTGCGGCCGCGTCATACTCGTCGCCCCAGACTGGCCGAGGAGGTCGTGGTACCCGGATCTGTGGCACCTCACGGTCGGCCAACCGTGGGCACTACCAGACTGACCAGATTTACTGTCCCAAGGGCCGTTTTTCCATCGGAATTCTGCGGCCCTGAACCTGACTGTGTGGCCATTGAATCCTGGATCCTAGGGTCTTCAGGATTATCACAAGGGGTCGTGGCCACCATGAGACAGGCTAGGAAGTCCACTTCTGCTAAGATCTACCACAGAACGTGGAAGATTTTCTTATCCTGGTGCTCTGCACAAGGAGTATCCCCCTGGCCATTCGCGTTGCCTGTCCTTCTTTCCTTCCTGCAATCTGGGTTGGAAAAGGGCTTGTCGCTCGGCTCCCTTAAAGGGCAAGTCTCGGCACTATCCGTGTTTTTTCAGAAGCGACTAGCACGACTTTCTCAGGTGCGCACGTTCCTGCAGGGGGTTTGTCATATCGTCCCTCCGTACAGGCGGCCGTTAGATCCGTGGGATCTAAACAAGGTCCTTGTTGCTCTCCAGAAGCCGCCCTTCGAGCCTCTGAGAGAGGTTTCACTTTCTCGACTCTCACAGAAAGTGGCCTTTCTGGTAGCGGTCACGTCTCTTCGGAGAGTGTCTGAACTAGCAGCGCTGTCATCTAAGGCTCCCTTCCTGGTGTTCCACCAGGACAAGGTAGTGCTGCGCCCCATTCAGGAGTTTCTCCCCAAGGTAGTATCCTCTTTTCATCTTAATCAGGATATCTCCTTGCCTTCCTTTTATCCGCATGCAGTTCATCGGTATGAAAAGGATTTACATTTGCTAGATCTGGTGAGAGCACTCAGAATCTACATTTCCCGCACGGCGCCCCTGAGCCGCTCGGATGCACTCTTTGTCCTTGTCGCTGGTAAGCGCAAAGGGTCGCAGGCTTCCAAAGCCACCCTGGCGCGATGGATCAAAGAACCAATTCTTGAAGCTTACCGTGTTGCTGGGCTTCCGGTTCCATCAGGGTTGAAGGCCCACTCAACCAGAGCCGTGGGTGCGTCCTGGGCATTACGACACCAGGCTACGGCTCAACAGGTGTGCCAGGCAGCTACCTGGTCGAGTCTGCACACTTTCACCAAACATTATCAGGTGCATACCTATGCTTCGGCGGACGCCAGCCTAGGTAGAAGAGTCCTGCAGGCGGCAGTTGCCTCCCCGTAGGGGAGGGCTGTCTTTGCAGCCCTAACATGAGGTATTTCTTCGGCGCTCCATTGGGAGACCCAGACGATTGGGTGTATAGCACTGCCTCCGGAGGCCACACAAAGCATTACACTTAAAAGTTTAAGGCCCCTCCCCTTCTGGCTATACACCCCCAGTGGGATCACTGGCTGCTCAGTTTTCAAGCTTTGTGCGAAGGAGGTCAGACATCCACGCATAGCTCCACTGTTTAGTCAGCAGTAGCTGCTGACTATATCGGATGGAAGAAAAGAGGGCCCATATAGGGTCCCCAGCATGCTCCCTTCTCACCCCACTTGCGGTTTGTAAGGTTGAGGTACCCATTGCGGGTACGGAGGCTGGAGCCCACATGCTGCTTTCCTTCCCCATCCCCCTGAGGGGCTCTGTGGAAGTGGGATCTTACCGGTCTCCAAACCCTGAGGCCGGGCTCCATCCACAGACCCAGAGACCCTGCTGGAGGAGCTGAGTACAGTCAGGGACAAGGCCCTGCAACGTTCAGGTACTCTGTGTCCCCGCACAGACAGGCCACGCACACTTCAGGCTTGCTGGGTGTGCTAGTGCGCCGGGGGCATTAGCGCTGCGCGCTCGCGTTAGAGTCACTGCAGCTTAGCTGAGTGATTTTATGTCTTGGGAACTACCGCGCCGGCCGCTCCGGGAGCGGCGGCGCGGCTGGGACTTGTAGTGCGCCGGGGACTCGCGCTGCCCGCGCTTTTACGGCGGCAGCGCTCATAAATCCAGTCCCCGGCTTTTGCGGCCTAGCTCTGCTTCGTTCCCGCCCCCACCCTGTCAATCAGGGAAAGGGAGAGACGCTGTTCTATAGTCAGCGCCGAGGGCTGGAGTCTTATTTACATACTCCAGCCCTCTCACTGGGCACAGTGGGGACGCAAGTTTCCCGCTCTTGGTCTCAACACGCCCAGGGCCCGCCCCTCTCCACAGGACGCCGGCAGCCATTCCTGCATGCAGTCTGGCTGGAGAACGGACACAGGCTCTGGGGGACTCAGACAAGGGACTCTGGCGACCACACACCCGCGTTTATGCGGGCGGTAAGCTGCACATAAGTGCTGGCCCCACTAGTGCCACAGTGTTATTTGGTGCATTTTTTCCCTGTACCATATATATTTATATTGCACTGTACAGTCGCTTCTTGGCTTATACCCTACATTGCTCTGAGGAGACAACAACATGTCATCCGCAAAACGCAAGGGTGCCAAGGCACAGGCGGTATGCACTGCTTGTGCCGCATGTGGGGCTAATCTACCGGCAGGTTCCAATGACCCCCATTGTGTGCAATGTTCAATCCCTGTGCCACTTCGGCAGCCAGAGTCTATGGTAGTAGTGGCCCAGGCAGAGACGCCTGTGAACCCTGCCCCGGTGACGGGGACAGAATTTGCAGTTTTTGCTGATAAGATGTCTGTGACTATGACAAAAATCCTGGAAACCTTGCAGTCCAGGCCAGTTACTCAGACCATGGACACTGCTGTGTCTATGCCCCCCGGTCCCCCTCAGTTGGAACTAATCCGTACTTCAGGGGGGTCCCAGGCATCACAGGCTGAAGACTCTGACTCGGAGGACAGTCCCAGGCAGCCTAAGCGGGCTCGCTGGGAAAGACCCTCGACGTCATCACACTGGTCAGGGTCTCAGCGAGACGAGGCTCTGTATGAGGAGACAGAGGTGGGTGATCAGGAATCTAATCCTGACACCGCTCTCAATCTAGATACCCCTGATGGTGACGCTATGGTAAATGACCTTATAGCGGCCATCAATAGACTGTTAGATATTTCTCCCCCAGCCCCTTCAGCAGAGGAGGCAGCTGCACAGCAGGAGAAGTTCCATTTCCGGTATCCCAAGCGTAAATTGAGTACTTTTCTGGACCACTCTGACTTCAGAGAATCAGTCCAGAAACATCATGCTTATCCAGACAAGCGTTTCTCCAAACGTCTTAAGGATACACGTTATCCCTTTCCCCCTGACGTGGTCAAACGCTGGACCCAGTGTACAAAGGTGGACCCCCCAATCTCCAGGCTTGCGGCTAGATCCATAGTTGCAGTGGAAGATGGGGCTTCACTTAAAGATGCCAATGACAGACAGATGGACCTTTGGTTAAAGTCTGTCTATGAAGCTATCGGCGCGTCGTTTGCTCCAGCATTCGCGGCCGTGTGGGCACTCCAAGCTATTTCAGCTGGTCTGGCACAGGTGGACTCTATCATACGTCCAGCAGTGCCGCGAGTAGCGTCCCTAACCTCGCAAATGTCTGCGTTTGCGACTTACGCTATCAACGCTGTCCTGGACTCTACGAGCCGTACCTCAATGGCGTCTGCCAACTCTGTGGTTTTGCGCAGAGCCTTGTGGTTAAAGGAATGGAAAGCAGATTCTGCTTCCAAGAAATGTTTAACCAGCTTGCCACTATCTGGAGACAGACTGTTTGGTGAGCAATTGGCTGAGATCATTAAACAGTCCAAGGGTAAGGACTCCTCCTTACCCCAGCCCAGATCAAGCAAACCTCAACAGAGGAAGTGGCAGTCGAGGTTTCGGTCCTTTCGAGGCTCGGGCAAGCCCCAATTCTCCTCGTCCAAAGGGACTCAGAAGGAGCAAAGGAGCTCAGATGCCTGGCGGGCTCACTCACGCCCCAAGAAAGCAACCGGAGGAACCGCTTCCAAGCCGGCTGCCTCATGACTTTCGGCCTCCTCTCTCCGCATCCTCGGTCGGTGGCAGGCTCTCCCACTTTTGCGACATTTGGCTGCCACAGGTCAAGGACCGGTGGGTAACAGACATTTTGTCTCACGGGTACAGGATAGAGTTCAGTTCTCGTCCTCCGCCTCGGTTCTTCAGAACTTCCCCACATCCCGACCGCGCAGATGCCCTTCTGCAGGCGGTGGGCTCTCTAAGAGCAGAAGGAGTGGTGATCCCTGTTCCTCTTCCGGAACAAGGGCAAGGTTTTTACTCCAATCTCTTTGTGGTGCCAAAAAAGGACGGCTCATTCCGTCCTGTTCTGGACCTAAAGCTGCTCAACAAGCATGTGAACGTCAGGCGGTTCCGGATGGAATCCCTCCGCTCCGTCATTGCCTCAATGTCTCAAGGAGATTTTCTTGCATCGATAGACATCAAAGATGCTTATCTCCACGTGCCGATTGCTACAGAGCACCAACGCTTTCTACGTTTCGTGATAGGAGACGACCATCTTCAATTCGTAGCTCTGCCATTTGGTCTGGCGACAGCCCCACGGGTTTTCACCAAGGTCATGGCGGCAGTGGTAGCAATCTTGCACTCTCAGGGACACTCGGTGATCCCTTACTTAGACGATCTGCTTGTAAAAGCACCGTCTCAAGAGGCATGCCAACTCAGCCTGAATGTTGCGCTGGAGACTCTCCAGACTTTCGGGTGGATCATCAACTTTTCAAAGTCCAATCTGGCACCGACCCAATCACTAACGTATCTTGGCATGGAGTTTCATACTCTCTCAGCGATAGTGAAGCTTCCGCTGGACAAGCAGCGGTCACTACAGACAGGGGTGCAGTCTCTCCTTCAAGGTCAGTCGCACCCCTTAAGGCGCCTCATGCACTTCCTGGGGAAGATGTTGGCAGCAATGGAGGCAGTCCCGTTTGCGCAGTTTCATCTGCGCCCACTTCAGTGGGACATTCTCCGCCAATGGGACGGGAAGTCAACATCCCTGGACAGGGAAGTCTCCCTTTCCCAGACGGCCAAGGACTCTCTGCAATGGTGGCTTCTTCCCACCTCATTATCACAGGGAAGATCCTTCCTACCCCCATCCTGGGCAGTAGTCACGACAGACGCGAGTCTGTCAGGGTGGGGAGCAGTTTTTCTCCACCACAGGGCTCAGGGTACGTGGACTCAGCAGGAGTCCACCCTTCAGATCAATGTTCTGGAAATCAGGGCAGTGTATCTGGCCCTACTAGCTTTCCAGCAGTGGCTGGAAGGAAAGCAGATCCGAATTCACATCCCGGGCGTGTGTCTTGCTAAATTCTACTAAAAAGGGGGCTGAAAGCCCGTACTTACGAAGTGCTCACTTATATCCTAATCAGGCACGAATACTAATATTCTTTATAGCAAGATACTATTTATTTTAATAGCACATGAATATAATCAATGGTACATAGGCATTTAGAATCTTATAGTCATAGAAACTTATACAATAACAGAAATATGCATCAACATTACCGTTATGTTGTAGCAATCCTTTCACATCGGAGGGAACTCGAGTTAAGATAAGGAATCAACATGGCATGGCATCACAGGAACAGTGAGTACGTACACTTCAATGTCCTGGAAGGTATTTCCCTACCTTAAGCGAGTTCCGTGTATATTTTATAGGAAAATATTGTAGGTTGTGTCTAAATGGTCACCAGCATATGACAGCTGAGTCATGTTCATGTAACTTGACCACAAAATGTTGTAGGTAACGGCAGCTTCCTGCACATTTCCAGCACATCCTGTCAGTTGACAACTGGCTGACCACAGTTTGACCAGTGTTAGTGAAATATTGCAATGAGCCGTAAATTTCATCCTTAAAACTGTCTTTAAGCTAACCACAAGTTTCCTGTAAGTGGAACTGTAAATGTTACTTCCTTTATCTTCAACTGCTTCAAGACATATATTCCTTGGTCATCATTTTGGCCCTCCAAAGGACATCTTCTTTGATACTGAATTATTGATGGATCAAATAATATCTGGGATCACTCCTATCTTATGATTATGATTTGATTCCTATCTAATCACACATTCTTTCAGTCATATCACATTGGTATCACAATCGGTCCTTGATCCCAGGGATTATTTTCCATCATCAGTATTCCACTAGAAGAAGATCACTCGGAATATACCATACCATAACCAAGAAATATCGCTTTTAATAGGACACTAACATTGACTTTGCCACAGATTTTGATTTCTTGGTTTGTTTGGATAAACTTGAATCACAAATATAATCACTTTCACTACTATGTATATTAAAACTAAAAGCAATATTATCTGAAAAACTCCCTGCAAAAGCCCCATTACCCATCCTCCTAACCCCTTAAACCAATTTGCAGGGTTTAGGAAGGAAAAGGTATTCGCCCACCAACTATCTTTATTTACATCATTATCTTTTTGATATTTATCTCTTAATTTTTGTATGTCATTTAACTTTGCTCGTAATTGTAGCTGTCCTTTAGGATCTATGTAATGGCAACAGGCGGGGCCTATTATCTGACACATACCCCCTTGGGCTGCTGTTAGGTAATCAAGTACCAAAGTATGCTGGTTAGTAACTATAATCAACTGCTGCTGTACAGCTACAGAGGTGTTTACTATATCCAAAACTGCAAAAATTTGATCATCCAGATAATCAGTAGACTCTACTAATTTATCCCACATTTGCATTATCATTGGATATAGGAAAAAAGTACTGAAAATCTTATTCGCTGTTCCCATTTGTACCACATGGGGTCGCCCTGATTCCCTTGGTTTATTATCTGCAGCTCTCTTGAATATCATGTGTTTTGGCAAAACCTGAGCATCTAATTGATCATAAGGTACTATAAAGGTAGCTGGGGTCAAACGAGCTAAAGTACAGCTTCCCTTGACTCCTACTGGGAGCCATTTATAGGCATTATACCCACATACCCAATACATTCCTCTAGGTAAATCCCATAAAGCCGAATGTTGCAAAACTAAACGATGAACCAAATCAACGAAAATACTAACATTTGATAACAAACACCACCCGGGCTGTTGTCCAATTGGGCTACAGTATCCTACATTAGGGTTATTACAGGTCGGATCATTTGCTCGATATTCAGAGTAATCATTACACATTAAATTTCCCGATATGTTACTACAAGTTTCACTAGTCCCATTTATGAACATATTGGCATAAGGCCATAGCATATCATGAATTGTTCTTTCCACTAAGCTGGGTTTAAAAGCATCTAATGTATCTACAGTTGTCCCAAAACTTATTTTTATATTCTCCATAGGGATGAATCCCAGGTTAGTCAGTCCAGTCTTATTTCTTGGTACCCAAATTCCTCCCTTAAAAGCCAGATATTGTAAATTGGTGATTGTTCCACTCAAATTGCCTTGCCACCATGGAAGATTGATCCATCCCACTACGGGAATGGGTACTGTAGTATTCCATAGTCGAACATTCCGAGTGTCTTTATCAGCAAGTTGATCAGAACAACTTTTCCACTTTAGGATTTCCTCCATCGATACCGGGATAGCCAGATAAGGGATACTGGTGGCTGTAACCGGAGAATGTGTACAGATCCAGCAATCTGTGTGTTGACTACTGTTCAGCGCATCCGTTAAAATGTGATGGTGCATCAGAAATTTATTCGCCACAGGTTTCTCCTGATGTAGACTTGTCCATCCAACGACCAAAGAGGCAAACATCAAACACAGGAATTTCTCCATCTCCTCACTATCGAGCTCTTCCCAGTAACCGATACTATGGATTCCGCTTATTTACAACACCATCTGCAAATAAAGATACACTATTATTCTCGTAAATAACATTTTTCTTGTGGGACATATTCCCACTTCTCCACTCCTGGTCTCATTATCAGGAGAGTACGATCTTTTCCGACCGCTATTACCTCTGCCTCTGAGGGCGGTCCTTGGAGGTTTTGAATCCATATTTTTGCTCCTACATTTGTAATATTAGAGGATCCAAAACCTTTAGTACCCTGTATTGTTAATTCTACTGGGGCAGTTCCTTCTCTTATCTCAGACAAGTTTATTGGAATTATCAACATCTGAGCCACCTTCTGGTGTTTCACCAAGATCAAAGGTTCATTTCCCAAATTTAACATCAGTACCTTGATTTCTCCCTGATAATCTGCATCTATTACCCCTCCCACCACTATGGCTCCTTTTAACGCTAAACTAGAACGAGTGGCTATTTGACCATAATGATCCTTTGGCATCTGGCAACCCAATCCTGTTGAAATTGGTTTTACCTTACCTGGGGGTACCACGACAGTTTCCAAGGTACTGAGGTCTAAACCTGCTGAATAAGGTGTCACTCTTTCTGGGAGTTTTGCCTCTTCTTCCACTTTCCAGTAAATGATTGTACTCACTACGTGTGCCTCATGAATAGTAAGATTTGGTGTCAACATCCTCATGAGAGGAGTCATAGAATCTGTGATAGGTCTATTGTTTATTATCTGTAGGGCTTCACTGAGATTGTCTCTCCATTGTCCATACTGTTTGTCTGATTGATTTACTTTTTTCAAGGTGGATTTCAACAACCCATTCATTCTTTCCACCAGACCAGCAGCCTGGGGATAGTATGGCATATGATACACCCATTGAATGTTATGTTCTTGGGCATAATCTTTTATCTTCTGGCCAGTAAAATGAGAACCATTATCTGATTGTACCTGCAATGGAACTCCATAGTATTGAGTGATGATTTCTAAAGTTCTCTCAGTACTCCACTGGGTTGCTGCCTTACAGGGAAAACCCACCATCAAACCTGAGTATGTGTCTACTGCAGTGCAGACGTATTTACACCCTCTACTTTCTGGCAATGGACCAATGAAATCCATCTGCCAAATTTGTGCAGGTAATTGTCCTCGACCTATGTGTCCCATTACTGTATGTGGAACCTCCCTCTTTTGTGAATGTTGGCACACTGGACAGTGTAGAATGGTTTCTTTAATGATATCAAGAGTAAGAGGCACACCCCTTTCCTGAGCCCACCTGTAAGTGGCTTTTTCTCCCAAATGTCCACTTTTCTGGTGTGCCCAAACAGCTGTACCTTGCAACCATGCCTCTTTTTCCTTGTCACCTGTTGGACTGACTTGTCTGATGGCTGCTGCTTTATCTGCTTCTGAATTAAACAAACGTTCAAGTGAGTTAGTAGGGACATGAGCATCGACATGAAATACAGTGGTCTTGGTAAATTGAATAATCTCTTCAATCTCTTGCCACACTTCCTTGCCCCAAATCTCTTTTCCATGAATTAACCAATTGTGTTTTTTCCATCCCATCATCCATGTGGCTAATCCATTTGCTACTGACCAGGAATCAGTAAAAAGATGACACTCTTTTCCTTGTTCAAAAGATAATGCCAAGAATATGGCATAGAGTTCTGCATATTGACTACTTTTGCCTTCCCCTTCTACTGACAGAAATTTTTCCAATCTGGGATTATATGCAACACTTTTCCACAACCTTTTCCCACTCACATAACGGGCTGATCCGTCTGTGAACCATGCATGTGTTTGTTGTGGTTCAGTTAAATCTTCATATGCTTTCCCCCACTTCACCGGGGACTCC
This sequence comes from Anomaloglossus baeobatrachus, assembly GCF_048569485.1. Classification (NCBI taxonomy): domain Eukaryota; kingdom Metazoa; phylum Chordata; class Amphibia; order Anura; family Aromobatidae; genus Anomaloglossus; species Anomaloglossus baeobatrachus. Next base: position 208,873 of record NW_027444480.1, on the reverse strand, counting down.
TCTAGCATGGCAGCTTTGCTGGGAAAAGATGTTTCCTCAGCTACCTCTGCCACTTTCTCATGTAGAGTGGCGATCCCGCCTTCTCCCTTCTTGGCCCTTTCTGAAATGTACCATTTCCATTTAATGATACTTTGCTCCTGGGCATGCCCCACCCTATTGGTTTTAGGATTGGACAACACCCACTGCATTATGGGTATTGCTGGTCTCAGCAATACCTCATGTTCAATGGTTAATTGTTCGGTCTCTACCAGAGCCCAATAACAAGCTAACAATTGCTGTTCAAAAGGAGTGTATTTTTCTCCAGCATCTGGTAATTTTCTATTCCAAAATCCAAGAGGAACTCTTTTTCCCCCTTGTTTTTGCCAAAGTGACCAATTGGCATACATATGTTGAACTGACACATGCAGCTCCACGGGTCCTGACAACATTGGCCATAGATCCACGGCTTGTTGTATCGCTTCCTTGACCATCTCAAACGCATTTTGCTGTTCCTCTCCCCAGTGGAACTCATATTTTTTCCTCGTTACTTTGTACAAAGGAGCCAACATTTGTCCCAAATGAGGGATATGTTGTCTCCAAAAACCAAACAATCCAATATAAGACTGAGTCTCTTGTTTGGATTTAGGGACCGGGAAATTAATAATTTTCTGTCTGGCATTGGGCAAGATCTCTCTGTGCCCCTTGTTCCACTGAATCCCAAGAAATTTTACCACCTGAGACGGTCCTTGAACCTTGGCATCATTGATTTCCCATCCTTTACTTCTCATATGAGCAATCAGTTTTGTCAATTGATCTTTCACACTTTGCTCATCTTGTCCTTGTATCATTATATCATCGATATAATGTGAGATCTGCATTTCTGATGGTAGATCAAATCCATCCAAATGCTCTGCCACCGTCCGGTGACAGATTGTGGGGCTATGTAGCCATCCTTGGGGTAACCTGGTAAAGGTATATTGTCTTCCTAACCAAGTGAATGCAAATTGATCTTGAGCCTTCTCTTCTATAGGTATAGTAAAGAAAGCATTTGCCAAATCAATTACTGCATACCAAGTTCCGGAGTGAGTCTGAATATTTTCCACAATCGTTATTGTATCCGGAACTGCAGCTGTCAAGGGAGGAGTATTCTTGTTTAACTCCCTATAATCAACTGTCATGCGCCAGGAGCCATCACTCTTTTTAACTGGCCAGACAGGATTATTCCATGTGGTAGTAGTAGGGCGCATTACCCCAGTTTCTACCAATTCCTTAATGGTTTCTCCTATCTCTCTGTGACCTCCTGGTATTCGATATTGTTTCATAGCTACCATTTTTGTAGCTGGAGGCACATGTACAGGGGGCATTTTGACTTTGCCCACCACCACTGGTCGCATTTCCTTATGACAAGACTTAATCCCAAAGGAGAATTTTCCTTCTGTTAGATTAAGAGTCATCCCTTTTAGGACATCAATTCCCAAAATATATTCTGGTATAGGAACTACCAGCACCGTATACTTCTTGATAGGTAAATTACCTATCTTCAAAGCTACCTGTGTCTGAACCCCAGTGATCACTTGACCACCTAGTCCAGCAATTTTTACTCTAGGTCCTTTTATTTTTTCTGGGTTTCCATGAATTAAAGTAGCCTCCGCCCCCGTGTCAATCAAAGCTGGGACTCTTTGAACATTTCCCCCTTTCCAATGTATGCTAAGATTGACGTAGGGACGTTCGTCCCTTTTTATCATTAGGGGGGCTTGGCTGGCTACCTATAGTAAATCACTTCCTTCTGAACTTTCATTTACACAGACTTCAGTCTGTGCATTACCCCTTCCTTCCGTGACCTTTGTGGCCACGGCTGCAGCCAGTTCTTCCCATGGATAAACTGACTGAAAATCTTCCCAAGACACTTTCTTTGGGGTTTTTTCCCCTTTTCCCTCTGATTTCTTTACCTTGGGGGTTTTTGAACCCCCTTCCATATTTGTAGTGGTCACTTTCTTTGCAGATAGAACTTTCTGTTTGTACAACTTCCATAATTCTCCTGTCTCCTTTCCATCAATCCTTTCCTTATTGATCCCGGCTTTAAGCAAAGCCTGGAACATGTCTTTGCGAGACACCCGTGGGGCCTCCCCTACTGATTTCCCTTTCCAATCAGGATTGTTTGGCTTACTGTTACCAACATGGCCTCCAGGGGATGATTTATCCCACTGTCCCATATCCTGTAACTCCCTCATCCTCCCTAGAACTACACCGATTGATTCTCCAGTCAGTGCTACAGTTAAGGTTAAAATAACTGTTTTATATGCTGGAGGAGCATGTTTAACCAGCCTATTTCTTATGCTGGCTGTTAATGGGTACTGGAGATAATCATCATCCATTCCCAAAAGAGGAAGAGCATTTCTCATTGCCTCTTCCTTCAGCCTTTCCATACCATCTTTTAAGGTATACCAAGGTTTATCATTGATAGGAAAGTCTGCTTCTGATGGGTATTTGTCCAGAAAAGCATGGGCTAAGATCATGATTAAGTTTTGAGTACCATGCTCATTATGATCAACAAAATAATTTTTTATTGATCTCTGAATTACTGGGTCCCGAGACATGGTGACAAATTTTGCCACGTCTCCGGCGTCAAAGTGCACTCCACCTCCTCCGAGATCGTGCACCCTGACCAACCAGGGAATTTCTCCTTCTCCTGGTTTTTGTCTAAACTGTGTTAAAATGCTATCAACTTCTCCCTGAGAGTAATCTTCAATGGTTACTCGATTTTTTACATGAGGAATCGTTCTCTCATTTGTGATGGCATTACCATCTTCGTCATATTGCAGATTCCCCTGACCATCCCGGACATGTTCCCGGATGATCTCATTCTCTGTCCTCTCTAAGCGCCTCCTCACGGGATTAGCCTGAATCTTCCCTTTATGGTAATCCTCCTCATCAGATGATGAAGATGAATCCCACACATCCCCATCCCAAGTATCGGGATCCCAGTTTACAGAAGCTGAGGCGATACTTTTATGTACTTTGGTTTTATTTACTTTTCCTCTTCTTTTCTTGTACTTATTTTGAGCGATTTTTACGGCAGCTTTTTCTGCCACATTCTGATAATGTTCCAATTTATCCTTCAACAGTCTGGTATTACATTCCAGAACTGTTTTCTGGCCACCTAATTCTATCATCTTTTGTTCCATTTGGGAACATTTCTTTTGCATCTTTAGATTACGCTCATGCATCTCGCGATATGCACTTGCCAAAATCCAGATGCGCCGTCCTAAAGACACTACATCACCTGCTTTCACAGGGACACCACTGAGTACATTAACAACATCAGTAATCTCACTACCCTTGAGCTTATTCTGCCATTGTTCTGCCAATCCACAATTGACCAATTCATGTGCTATAAGATTGTAGGGAGCCTCAGTCCAGCCGGGGATCTCCACAACAACCTCCTTAACATTATCCTTACGTTTTCTGAACATTTTGACACTATGCAAAAAGATTGAAAAATATCTGGAAATTTGCCAAATATATGTTTTTAACTTCTAAATTACAAAAATTCGTTAATTACTTCTAATAGAAGTAATCCTGCCGACTACGCCAATTTATGTCTTGCTAAATTCTACTAAAAAGGGGGCTGAAAGCCCGTACTTACGAAGCGCTCACTGATATCCTAATCAGGCACGAATACTAATATTCTTTATAGCAAGATACTATTTATTTTAATAGCACATGAATATAATCAATGGTACATAGGCATTTAGAATCTTATAGTCATAGAAACTTATACAATAACAGAAATATGCATCAACATTACCGTTATGTTGTAGCAATCCTTTCACATCGGAGGGAACTCGAGTTAAGATAAGGAATCAACATGGCATGGCATCACAGGAACAGTGAGTACGTACACTTCAATGTCCTGGAAGGTATTTCCCTACCTTAAGCGAGTTCCGTGTATATTTTATAGGAAAATATTGTAGGTTGTGTCTAAATGGTCACCAGCATATGACAGCTGAGTCATGTTCATGTAACTTGACCACAAAATGTTGTAGGTAACGGCAGCTTCCTGCACATTTCCAGCACATCCTGTCAGTTGACAACTGGCTGACCACAGTTTGACCAGTGTTAGTGAAATATTGCAATGAGCCGTAAATTTCATCCTTAAAACTGTCTTTAAGCTAACCACAAGTTTCCTGTAAGTGGAACTGTAAATGTTACTTCCTTTATCTTCAACTGCTTCAAGACATATATTCCTTGGTCATCATTTTGGCCCTCCAAAGGACATCTTCTTTGATACTGAATTATTGATGGATCAAATAATATCTGGGATCACTCCTATCTTATGATTATGATTTGATTCCTATCTAATCACACATTCTTTCAGTCATATCACATTGGTATCACAGCGTGGAAAACTGGGAAGCAGACTTCCTCAGTCGCCAGGGTATGGACGCAGGGGAGTGGTCCCTTCACCCGGACGTGTTTCAGGAAATCTGTTGCCGCTGGGGGGTGCCGGACGTCGACTTAATGGCGTCTCGGCACAACAACAAGGTCCCGACTTTCATGGCGCGGTCTCGCGATCAAAGTGCTCTGGCGGTAGACGCCTTGGTGCAAGATTGGTCGCAGTTCCGGCTCCCTTATGTGTTTCCACCTCTGGCACTCCTGCCCAGAGTGCTACGCAAGATCAGATCCGATTGCAGCCGCGTCATACTCGTCGCTCCAGACTGGCCGAGGAGGTCGTGGTACCCGGATCTGTGGCATCTCACGGTCGGCCAACCGTGTGCACTACCAGACCGACCAGACTTACTGTCCCAAGGGCCGTTTTTCCATCGGAATTCTGCGGCCCTGAACCTGACTGTGTGGCCATTGAGTCCTGGATCCTAGCGTCTTCAGGATTATCCCAAGGGGTCGTTGCCACCATGAGACAGGCTAGGAAGCCCACGTCTGCTAAGATCTACCACAGAACGTGGAAGATATTCTTATCCTGGTGCTCTGCTCAGGGAATGTCTCCCTGGCCATTTGCATTGCCGACTTTTCTTTCTTTCCTGCAATCTGGGTTAGAAAAAGGTTTGTCGCTCGGCTCCCTTAAAGGGCAAGTCTCGGCGCTATCCGTCTTTTTTCAGAAGCGTCTAGCACGACTTTCTAAGGTGCACACGTTCCTGCAGGGGGTTTGTCATATCGTACCCCCGTACAAGCGGCCGTTAGATCAATGGGATCTGAACAGGGTACTAGTTGCCCTCCAGAAGCCGCCTTTCGAGCCTCTGAGGGATGTTTCACTTTCTCGACTATCACAGAAAGTGGCTTTTCTGGTAGCGATCACATCTCTTCGGAGAGTGTCTGAGCTAGCAGCGCTGTCATCCAAGGCTCCTTTCCTGGTCTTCCACCAGGACAAGGTAGTGCTGCGCCCCATTCAGTTTCTCCCTAAGGTGGTATCCTCTTTTCATCTAAATCAGGATATCTCCTTGCCTTCCTTTTGTCCTCATGCAGTTCATCGGTATGAGAAGGATTTACATTTGTTAGATCTGGTGAGAGCACTCAGAATCTACATTTCCCGCACGGCGCCCCTGCGCCGTTCCGATGCACTCTTTGTCCTTGTCGCTGGTAAGCGCAAAGGGTCGCAGGCTTCCAAAGCCACCCTGGCTCGATGGATCAAAGAACCAATTCTTGAAGCCTACCGTTCTGCTGGGCTTCCGGTTCCTTCAGGGCTAAGGGCCCACTCAACCAGAGCCGTGGGTGCGTCCTGGGCATTACGACACCAGGCTACGGCTCAACAGGTGTGCCAGGCAGCTACCTGGTCGAGTCTGCACACTTTCACCAAACATTATCAGGTGCATACCTATGCTTCGGCGGACGCCAGCCTAGGTAGAAGAGTCCTGCAGGCGGCAGTTGCCTCCCCGTAGGGGAGGGCTGTCTTTGCAGCTCTAACATGAGGTATTTCTCTACCCACCCAGGGACAGCTTTTGGACGTCCCAATCGTCTGGGTCTCCCAATGGAGCACCGAAGAAGAAGGGAATTTTGTTACTTACCGTAAATTCCTTTTCTTCTAGCTCCTATTGGGAGACCCAGCACCCGCCCTGTTGTCCTTCGGGATTTTTGGTTGTTTTCGGGTACACATGTTGTTCATGTTCAATGGTTTTCAGTTCTCCGATGTTACTTCGGAGTGAATTTGTTTGAACCAGTTATTGGCTTTCCTCCTTCTTGCTTTAGCACTAAAACTGAGCAGCCAGTGATCCCACTGGGGGTGTATAGCCAGAAGGGGAGGGTCCTTACACTTTTAAGTGTAATGCTTTGTGTGGCCTCCGGAGGCAGTGCTATACACCCAATCGTCTGGGTCTCCCAATAGGAGCTAGAAGAAAAGGAATTTACGGTAAGTAACAAAATTCCCTTCTTCTCTACCCACCCAGGGACAGCTTTTGGACGTCCCAATCGTCTGGGTCTCCCAATGGAGCGCCGAAGAAGAAGGGAATTTTGTTACTTACCGTAAATTCCTTTTCTTCTAGCTCCTATTGGGAGACCCAGCACCCGCCCTGTTGTCCTTCGGGATTTTTGGTTGTTTTCGGGTACACATGTTGTTCATGTTCAATGGTTTTGAGTTCTCCGATGTTACTTCGGAGTGAATTTGTTTGAACCAGTTATTGGCTTTCCTCCTTCTTGCTTTAGCACTAAAACTGAGCTGCCAGTGATCCCACTGGGGGTGTATAGCCAGAAGGGGAGGGGCCTTACACTTTTAAGTGTAATGCTTTGTGTGGCCTCCGGAGGCAGTGCTATACACCCAATCGTCTGGGTCTCCCAATAGGAGCTAGAAGAAAAGGAATTTACGGTAAGTAACAAAATTCCCTTCTTTGTTACTTACCGTAAATTCTTTTTCTTATAGTTCCGTCATGGGAGACCCAGCACCCTCCCTATTGCCTGTTGGCAGGTTTCTTGTTCCGTGTGTCTTCACCGGCTGTTGTTGTTGCAGACAGAGGTTCCGGTTGTTCCGGGTTTTACTCTGTCTCTACTTGTGAGTGGATGTCCTCCTTCAGCTTTTGCACTAAACTGGCTAGGACTGGCTAGCAGGGGGTGTATATGCTAAGAGGGAGGAGCTACACGTTTGAGTGTAGTACTTTGTGTGTCCTCCGGAGGCAGAAGCTATACACCCATGGTTTGGGTCTCCCATGACGGAACTATAAGAAAAAGAATTTACGGTAAGTAACAAAATTCTCTTTTTCTGTCTCAAGATAGCTGATTGATAGCATAATGAGCTAAATTGACCCACATCTAAGCACAAACCTTCCTATATAAGTAAACCTTGCTAAGGGGAAGCATTTATCATTATTATTATAAGACAATGTACACTCTGCCTTGCATCCACATAAAGTGACAGATTAAAGCTAATCTACCTGTGTAACAAAGCTTATAGTTCTCAAGACCTCATCATACAAAATGAGGCCATTGCAAAAGTACCTAGAAGCAACTCTGCTAATAGATAAGCTGGGCTACACAGGCAGACTGGGAGGCAGAACAAGATGGTGAAGAGAAGCTGGAGTTGGCTGGGGGAGGGGCCGTATGAGGGCGGGAAACAGGGCATCCACCGCCCACACTGTGATGCCTGGAGGCTGAGCGGTGGGCGGAGTCGGGGGCGGAACGGCCGGCAAGCCAATACCGTTGCAGCGGGGGGCGTGGCTGGGACGCAGGGAGACTAGGCCGAGACCGGGGCTTAAATTTTCAGCCGCCCGAGGGGGAGAAGGTAGGGGAGAGACTGTCCTACCTGACATCTGCGGTGCCGCTCCAGGGATGGTCCGGTGTGCAGGCAGTGGGCTCTGCACTTGCCTGTGTGCAGCGCACACCTGAAGGTAAGGCTGTGGGCTTCAGGGACGCGGGGAGAGGCGTCTAGAGAGGCAGAGAGGTGGACGCCTGATGGAGGGAAGAAGCTCTTCTGCGACTGTAGGCAGCGATGTGGGCCCCATCCGAAAAGGTGAAAACGCTGCGGGGGTCCAACCTCTTTAGCTTGTCCCTGTGCGCCCTTTGGAGTAATACCGCACGGTGGATCAGGGGTGCCCATGTAGGATCTGCCCCACATGCACTCCCGGGAGTGGTACCACGGGAATGGACGGGGGAGAGGGCCCGACACCTCAAACCTCTGCGACCCTGGGGAGTAGTACCCACAGGGCTGGAGGGAATGAGGGTGAACATAGGCGACACCTGCAGAAACAGAGAAAAAGGAGAATGAGAGCGATGAGCGTCGCCGAAAAAAATGACAAATACGCAAGAAAAATGTAGCTGAGGGGGGCCGAGATGGCCCACATCAGCCTCCTACGACACTAAGCAAAAACTGATTTGAGTCCGCCTCCGGCTCAGGGTGTATACTGCTAGGGAGGAGCTAACTTTTTTTGTCTACTTAGTGTCAGCCTCCTAGTGACAGCAGCAGCATAACCCACGGTCCTGTGTCCCCCAATGAAACGAAAGAGAAAAGATTCTTCCCTCTTACTTGTTGATAATAATTGTACCCGTGGAGTACCCTTTTCTGTCTGGTACCCCATTTTTATATTATAGTCCAGAAAATCAATTGCCTCCCGATCTGCCTTATAGGTTAGTTTGATGTTATATGGGTTATTGTTCAACCAAGTCATGAAGCTCTGCAGTTCAGGACCGGTACTTCTCAAGATAATAAAGATGTCATCTATCTTACCACCTAGATGTAAAATTAATAGATTAGGGATAAGCCAAATGGACGACAATGTTTTAATTTTGTTACATACATTTTTCCTTCCTGAGTCCTCTGATACCATACCAAAAAAATATTCAATGCACATGGTTCAAAAGATAGATTTTCAGCTTAGTTTCTCCTTGATGAAAAATGAACCTTGAAATGGTAGCCTCATTTTAACCAAAACCTGGTATTAATAATTGGACAAATTGAAGGACATGGCATTTGATTTACGAGTAATGCAACAACCTTTTCCCAGTTGATCAGTTTTAGACATCCTTAAAATTATCATTAGTGATGACTAGATATGGGCGAATGCTAAAATATTCGGGTTCGGATTGTTCAAATCCAATCATTTCTACATTTGTGTATTCATACCGAATAACAAACCCAACCCAGTAGTGGTCACTCAGTTCAATGAGGTCACTTGAGGTCAGGTTACCTGCGATCATAGGTGGATGACAATGGGCACCTCCAGCTGTGACCGCAAATAACCTACGTTACGTCACCACACATCGCTGCGACTCATTCTCTGCCTTAAGATCACAGCGGGTGGTCATATTCTATGCGCTGTCACTTCAGATGTAGCAGAGCTGGAATCGTTATGGGACCTCGTGTGGATTACATCAGACCTGGGTGTTTTTGGGGTTAATAAAGGAGTGAAAGAGGGTGTTGTTTTTATCTTATTTTGTGTTTGTGTTTATTTCTTTTCACTTACAGATTAGTAATGGGGGTAGGGTTTTCATAGACCCTGCCATTGCTAATCTAGGGCTTAGTGGCAGATGTGAGCTGTTATTAACCCCTTATTAGCCTGATTGCCACCGCACCAGGGGAATCGGGAAGAATCGGGTAAAGTGCCAGGATTGTCACATCTAATGGATGTGACAATCCTGAGTGGCTGTGGGCTGTTATTGTTATAACGCGCATGCTTTATTCTTATTTTCTTTATTTCTTCATCGTTCCTTATGGGAGACCCAGACCATGGGTGTATAGCTTCTGCCTCCGGAGGACACACAAAGTACTACACTAAAAAGTGTAGCTCCTCCCTCCGAGCATATACACCCCCTGGATGACAGAATCCAACCAGTTCAATGCTTTGTGTTCAGGAGGTCACACACACATGCATCCTCTTTTGATTTTTAATTAAAGAATTGGAAGAAAAGCGGGTCCATCCTGGACTCCCGGCATGTCCCTTCTCACCCCTTTGTGTCGGCGGTGCTGTTAAGGTTGATCTCAAGGCGGGAGCCTTCCATGCCGCGCTCCTTCACCATCCCCTTTGGCTCTGGCTTGAAGTGGGAGCCTTCACGGTTCTCACTGCTCTGCAGGAGACCGGTCTCCATCCGCAGCCCTTTCAGGCCCCTGCTGGACGGAGCGCTCATCCCTCAGGGACATGGCCCTGCGTCTCAAAAAGCTAAGTATATGAGACGTTATTCAGGGGTCCCTTGTGTGGGGAGAGTGTGTTATTTGAGCATGGCGGCACCAGGGGTTCCTTTGCTGTGATTTCCGGCCGGTTCTCTGGTTTTTTCCTGAGAACCGCGCCGAGGGTGCCTGCTCGTCGGCCGCATGGATAAATTTAGGCCCTGGCTTCGGCCGCGGCCTACTTTCGTTTCTCTTCCCCTGCATGTCAGTCATGCAGGGGGACAGTGCGGCGCCGCCCACCGGCCGTTCAGCAGAGGGGAGGACACTCCTCTCTGGGGAGATGTTTCCCTCCCCTGTATTTCTCCTTAGCCCTCCGGTTCCCGCTCTTGGATTAACCCCCGCCCCCCCTCCTCACTCCAGCGCCATTTTCTCAGCGTTTTCACACTGATCGGCGCTGGCTGCTGCAGCTCTGCAAGCTGTCTGGGGGTCCAAGCTGGGAATCCGGAGGGCACACAAAAACGGCCTGGTAAGCCACAACCTCTGGTTGTGGACTTTTATACACTCTCTGGGGGTCTTTCTGAAGGAGTGAATTCTTTACTACAGAGTCTCCACCTCAGCAGCATGTCTGTCACTAGGAGCAAGGCTGCAAAGCTTTACTCTATATGCACTGCATGTAAGCTCATACTGCCCGAACCGAGCACATATCCACACTGTGATGCCTGCTCTACCGTGGTGGTGCCTCAGCCTGGAGTCTCCCCAGTGGTCCCTTCGGCTGCTCCAGCCCCGGTGGCTGAACCCCCGGCTTGGGTAGCATCGTTTTCTAAAGCTATCTCCCAGTCCTTTGCCGACTCCATGGGACAGCTGTCACGGACTCTGCTAACCATGCATCAGCCCCCTTCTCAGGGTGCCTCTGCTGCTCCGACTCGCTCTGCAGAGCTCACAGAGTATGTTTCATCTGATCCCAGACCCCGTCCTCCTAAACGGAGACGCAGGGACTCTTCTCCTTCCTCGTCCCACGGCTCTGATTCACGTGCTGAATCGCAAGGCGAGGAGGATGCCTTTACTGTGGGCTCAGACGCTACGTCTATGTACCCCATTGATCTATCTGAAAGTGATGCGGATGTTAGTGACTTGATTGCGTCCATTAACTCCGTACTGGACCTTAATCCACCAGTGTCAGACGAACAAGCTTCTTTGGTAGAAAAACACCAGTTTACCTCACCTAAGAGAGCAAGGAGTACGTTTTTTAACCACTCCAGTTTTCAGGCCACTGTGACCAAACCCAGGGCCTGCCCTGACAAACGCTTTCCTAAGCGTACCTCTGATGACCGTTTTCCTTTTCCACCTGAGGTGGTCAAGGAGTGGGCTCAGTCACCAAAGGTAGATCCTCCGGTGTCTAGAATCTCAGCCCGGACAGTTGTGTCTGTGGCGGATGGCACCTCTCTTAAGGACTCCACTGACCGCCAGGTTAACCTTCTGGCCAAATCTGTATATGAAGCGGCAGGGGCCTCTTTCTCCCCGTCCTTTGCAGCAGTGTGGGCTCTTCAGGCCATCTCTGCTTCTCTGGCGGAGATGCACTCCCTCACTAGGGACTCTATGCCCGAAATGGTTGCCTTAACTTCCCAAGCTTCGGCTTTTTCATCCTATGCTATGTCTGCCATTTTGGAGGCGTCTCACCGCACAGCGGTAGCCTCCGCTAATTCCCTCGCGATCCGCAGGATCTTGTGGCTTCGTGAGTGGAAAGCAGACGCTGCTTCCAAGAAGTTTCTAGCTGGGCTCCCTTTTTCTGGGACCCGGCTGTTCGGTGAACAACTGGATGAAATCATTAAGAAAGCTACTGGCGGGAAGAGTACTTCCTTGCCACAAACTAAAACCAGGAAACCTGTCCAGGGCAGGAACCAGTCGAGATTTCGGTCCTTTTGTTCCTCTAACTGGTCCTCCTCTAAGCCCTCAGCCTCGTCCACTAACTCAGCTAAGGATTGAAAACCCAACTGGCGCACGAAGCCTCGTCCTCCGAAGAACGGAGGAGCCGCTGCCACCAAGGCAGCCTCCTCTTGACTATCGGGCCGCGCCAGCAACGTCCTTAGTCGGTGGCAGGCTCTCCCACTTTGGCGACGTGTGGTTTCAACACGTCTCCGACCAGTGGGTGCGGGATATCATCTCGCACGGCTACAGGATAGAATTTTCTTCCAGCCCGCCAAACAGATTTTTTCTGTCCACTCCCCCCTGCTCCAAGGCCGCCGCCTTCTCACAGGCCGTGGCATCCTTGCAGGCCAACAGAGTGATTGTACCGGTTCCCGCTCGGGAACGGTTCAGAGGTTTCTACTCAAACCTCTTCCTAGTCCCCAAAAAGAACGGTTCCTTCCGGCCCATCCTGGATCTCAAGCTTCTCAACAAGCATGTTCAGGTGCGGCACTTTCGCATGGAATCTCTGCGATCAGTCATTGCCTCAATGACCCAGGGAGATTTTCTTGCATCCATCGACATCAAAGATGCCTATTTGCATGTGCCAATTGCAGTTTCACACCAGCGTTGGCTCCGTTTTGTAATCGGGGAGGAACACTTCCAATTCGTGGCTCTCCCCTTCGGGCTAGCCACGGCACCTCGAGTATTCACCAAGGTCATGGCAGCAGTGGTTGCGGTTCTGCACCTCCAGGGGTTGGCAGTGATTCCTTACCTGGACGACCTTCTAGTCAAGGCTTCATCCAGTGCAGACTGTCAGCGGAGTGTCTCGCTCACTCTTGCCACGCTTGTCCAATTCGGGCGGCTTGTCAATCTGCCAAAGTCCACTCTGACCCCGACCCAGAAACTCACGTACCTAGGGATGCAATTCGAGACTCTGCCGGCACTTGTCAAGCTGCCCTTAGTCAAACAGCAGTCCCTTCATTGGGCGGTGCGCTCTCTGTTGCGGGCCCACCGTCATTCCATCAGGCACCTCATGCAGGTACTGGGTCAGATGGTGGCGTCAATGGAAGCGGTTCCCTTTGCCCAGTTACATCTGCGTCCTCTGCAGCTGGACATTCTCCGCTGTTGGGACAAGCGGACCTCTTCCTTGCACAGGCTAGTGACTCTGTCGCCACAGACCAAGAGCTCTCTTCAGTGGTGGCTTCGGCCCCTCTCTCTATCCCAGGAACGCTCTTTTCTGATCCCGTCTTGGGTAATTCTCACCACGGACGCCAGTCTGTCCGGCTGGGGAGCAGTGTTTCTCCACCACCGAGCACAGGGCACTTGGACTCCGTCCGAATCAGCCCTCTCGATCAATGTTCTGGAAATCAGAGCTGTGCTCCTAGCTCTCGAAGCCTTTCACCACCTGTTGGCGGGCAAGAACATTCGAGTCCAGTCAGACAACGCGACAGCGGTTGCCTACATCAATCACCAGGGCGGGACTCGCAGCCGCCTGGCAATGTTGGAGGTACAACGCATCCTTCAGTCGACGGAGGACTCCAAGTCCACCATATCCGCAGTCCACATCCCAGGCGTAGAAAACTGGGAGGCAGATTATCTCAGCCGTCAAACCGTGGACAGCGGTGAGTGTGCCCTGCATCCGGCGGTGTTTCGGTCAATCTGCCGCAAGTGGGGCACTCCGGAAGTGGATCTCATGGCATCCCGGCACAACAACAAGGTCCCGGTTTACGTGGCTCGCTCCCACAATCCTCAGGCCTTGGCAGCGGACGCGCTGGTTCAGGATTGGTCCCAGTTCCGTCTAGCCTATGTGTTTCCTCCCCTAGCTCTCTTGCCCAGAGTCCTGCGCAAGATCAGAATCAGGGCCGTCGGGTCATAATCATTGCTCCAGACTGGCCCAGACGAGCTTGGTACCCAGACCTGTTCCGTCTGTCCGTGGAAGTGCCGTGGCATCTCCCGGACCGCCCAGACCATCTCTCACAAGGTCCGTTTTTCCGCCAGAATTCTGCGGCCCTCAGGTTGACGGCGTGGCTCTTGAGTCCTGGATCCTGACTGCTTCAGGCATTCCTTCCGAGGTCATCTCCACTATGACTCAGGCTCGGAAGTCTTCCTCGGCCAGGATTTACCACAGGACTTGGAGAATTTTCCTGTCCTGGTGTCGTTCGTCCGGCCATGCTCCTTGGCCTTTTTCCTTGCCGACCATCCTATCTTTTCTACAGTCCGGTCTGCAGCTAGGACCATCCCTCAATTCCCTCAAGGGACAGGTCTCGGCTCTTTCAGTGTTGTTCCAGCGGCGTATCGCGGCTGGCTCAGGTGCGCACCTTCATGCAGGGCGCATCTCACATCATTCCTCCTTATCGGAGGCCCTTGGATCCCTGGGACCTTAATCTGGTCCTCACGGCCTTACAGAAACCCCCCTTTGAGCCTCTTAGGGAGGTTCCCTTGTTTCGACTTTCCCAGAAAGTGGTTTTTCTGGTGGCCATAACTTCTCTCAGGAGAGTCTCTGATTTGGCTGCGCTCTCTTCGGAGTCACCCTTTTTGGTTTTTCACCAAGACAAGGTGGTTCTCCGTCCGACGCAGGATTTTCTCCCTAAGGTGGTATCTCCTTTCCACCTTAACCAGGACATTTCATTGCCTTCCCTTTGTCCGGCCCCTGTGCATCGCTTTGAGAAAGCATTGCATACTTTAGATTTGGTGCGGGCGCTCCGGATCTATGTGTCACGCACCGCTGCTCTTAGGCGGTGCACCTCTTTTTGTGCTGACCGCAGGTCAGCGCAAGGGTCTCTCGGCTTCCAAACCGACCCTAGCTCGTTGGATTAGGTCGGCCATATCCGATGCCTACCAATGTGCTCAGGTGCCTCCCCCGCCGGGGATTAAAGCGCACTCGACCAGAGCTGTCGGTGCCTCTCTGGCTTTTAGGCACCAGGCTACGGTTCAGCAGGTCTGTCAGGCTGCCACTTGGTCCAGTCTGCATACCTTTTCGAAGCACTACCAAGTGCATGCTCATGCTTCGGCAGATGCGAGCTTGGGCAGACACATCCTTCAGGCGGCTGTCGCCCATTTGTGAAGTTAGGTTTTGCCTACTTCTCAGCTTTCTGTTTATTCCCACCCATGGACTGCTTTGAGACGTCCCATGGTCTGGGTCTCCCATAAGGAACGATGAAGAAAAAGAGAATTTTGTTTACTTACCGTAAATTCTTTTTCTTATAGTTCCGACATGGGAGACCCAGCACCCTCCCTGTTGCCTGTTGGCAGTTCTTGTTCCGTGTGTTTTCACCAGCTGTTGTTGTAGACAGAGGTTCCGGTTATTCCGGGTTTTACTCTATATCTACTTATGGGTGGATGTCCTCCTTCAGCTTTTGCACTAAACTGGTTGGATTCTGTCATCCAGGGGGTGTATATGCTCGGAGGGAGGAGCTACACTTTTTAGTGTAGTACTTTGTGTGTCCTCCGGAGGCAGAAGCTATACACCCATGGTCTGGGTCTCCCATGTCGGAACTATAAGAAAAAGAATTTACGGTAAGTAAACAAAATTCTCTTTTTTTCCTTTTTTTATTTTTTATTTCCAAAGGTTCCGGAACATTATCCGGAGTTCCCTGAGAACTCCAGGCCCAGGTCCGGTACTAGGGTATTTTTAAAACCTCTCGGATTCTAAATTTTAGAGTCCGGGTCTGTCCATCACTAATCAATAGACAAACAAAAAAAGTGCATAGTGTTCATGTTGTTGTGTAAACAGAAATATTATATGCAAAATTAAAAATGACATGCCATACGGCAAGCAAAATCAAGAAATGCAAAAAACTAAATTATTGAGTAAATGTATTAAATAATAGTTGTATCCTAACTATAATTAAATTGTTGTACAATGTTTTTCTCCACTTTTCTTAGATAATAATCTTTTTTCTTATTTTCTCATAGGCACTTCATTCAGGGAAAAAACCCAATCAAAGTCAACATCTAAGTCACTGAGCGGGTCGAGTGAAGTACCTCAAAATTTGCAGACCACCACGGGTATGGTTTTAGCATATACAGATCTCTAAATTATGGATAAATAGAAAAAGAAACAATTAAAAATAATTTAACACAAACAGTCCCATTCTCACACCACATAAAAATACCCAATTAAAGAAAGCTGTCAAAGCTCTCATTGAGCCCAATAGGAGTCCTTGTGTCCAATCTATAAATCCAATGACTCAAGTTGTGCAAGGGCCTTAAATAGGTTACCACCTCTAACCTCTGATCTATGGCCTTTATAATTAAAGGGGTTATCCGGCTTATTTTGACTTTTCTTCATTATTACCCTATTGGGCTACATTGGGGCAGGTAAGTAGCTAGTGACCACTTACCTGCCCTGCTGTCAGCCTTTCTCCCCCGGCTCAGAGCGGTCATGTGACCGCTCCTGCCACGATTTTGCTGCTTCGGTCATTTCATGTCAACATGGGCAGGACCATGTTGACATGCAAATTTGGAACAGCATGTTGCCGCCCTGCTGGGCGGGTACAGTGTGTGGAGTCCCCGCCCCTCTTCCCTGCACCCTCCCACACATTCCTCCGCACCCCGTACTCTCCCCGCCCACGGTGTTACCGCCAGCACCAGGCCCCCTGCTCAGGATAGCAGGAGTGCCCGTGCAGTCTGTGTCCCGCTCCAGCCCCGCGGCTGCCTTCATTGCAGGCTCAGCAGCCTCTCACATTGCAGCGCAGGCAGGGATGTTAGATGACATCATTGCCTGCTGTGACGATCTTCGCTTCACTCCTGTCAGCGCTGTCAGTGCCTTCTATGCCGCTGCGTTCTCACGTCACTAGCGGTGACGTCTCGGGCGATACTGCTGAGAACGCGGCGGGCATAGAAGTCAGGGACAGATCTGACAGGAGTGAAGCGAAGATCGTCACCGCAGGTAATGATTTCATCTAACCTCCTGATAGCAGCGCTCGGCATCCCCTGCAGTGACCTGGGCTATTGATGTTAGCTCAGGTCACTGCATTACTCTCCCAGCCGACTGGTACATTGACTATGGTATGGATCGTCATGGGACCCCCTTATTGGATTATGCCGGACCTGGATTTGTTTTTCTTTTGAATAAATTGGTGAATGAGGGAATGTTTTGAGTAGTGTTTTTTCAAATAAAACTATTTTTTTTGTTGTCTATTTTTTTCTATTACTGACTGGGTTTGTGATGTCGGATATCTGATAGACGCGTGACATCACTAACCCCAGGGCTTGATGCCAGGTGACATTACACATTTGGCATCAACCCCATATATTATCCCGTTTGCCACCGCACCAGGGCACGGGATGAGTTGGGGCGAAGCACCAGGATTGGCACATCTAATGGATGTACCACTTCTGGGGCGGCTGTGGCCTGCTATTTTTAGGCTGGGGAGTGTCCAATAACAGTAGGCCTCCCTAGTCTGAGAATACCAGACCACAGCTGTCTGCTTTACCTTGGCTGGTGATCCAATTTGGGGGGACCCCATGTTTTTTGTTTTAAACTATTTATTTAATTTAAAATAACAGCGTGGGGTGCCCTCTGTTTTGGATTACCAGCCAAGGTGAAGCTGCCAGCTGTGGTTTGCAGGCTGCAACCATCTGCTTTACCCTAGCTGGCTACAAAAGTATGTTTTTTTTTTAATTATTTTTTATTTATTTTTTGGATAAATACAAGGCTAAGCACACTTTAGTGCCACATGAAAGTCACTAAAGGGTGCCAGCTTAGAATATGCAGGGGGGTAGGACATTATATGTCTTTCTCATCTATCTATCTATCTATCTATCTATCTATCTATCTATCTATCTGTCTAACCCTCTGTTCATTCATTCATCCCTCTATTTCTCTGTCTCTATATCTATCTATTCATCTCTATATCTACTCATCTATTTATCTTTCTTGCTGCTTCCAATTTTTGCAGTCCGCAAAAAAACGGAAGACACGGATGTATCCGTGAAAAAATTGGCCATTTTTTGCGGACCGCAAAAACGGAACGGTCATGTGAATGTAGCCTACATGTGTTCCCTATGGGGGTAGGGGTCGGTACAGAACGATGGTGAGGGGGAGGTCGCTACAGAGCGCCGTGTGTGTGTGTGTGTGTGGGGGGGAGGGTTGCAGAGCCTGATGTGTGTGGCGCAGAGCCCGATGTGTGTGTGTGTGTTTGTGTGTGTGTGTGTATGTGTGTGGCGCAGAGCCCTATGTGTGTGTGTGTGTGTGTGTGGCGCAGAGCCCGATGTGTGCGTGCGTGCGTTGTGTGTGTGTGTGTGTGTGTGTGTGTGGCGCAGAGCCCGATGTGGGGCTGTTATTTTCATTGCTAGAGTGATAACAGATCAGGTGCTGGGGTAGAATACTGACAGGGAATGTGTGTGCAGGGGGCGGGCAGGGGACGGGGCTGGACACTGAGGCCGGGCAGTGCCAGCTCTAACTGAGGTTTTGCACAGGAAGTGGTCAGTTTGCTAGAGCAAAATGTAAACAAAGAACTGCAGAGAATAAAGGGATAATTCAATAGGAACAAAAGTTAGAAAACAAAAATAACAATGTAGGGGTGTTTTATATGACAATACAGCACAGATAAACTCAACATTTTTTGGTAAGCTAATGTCGGACAACTCCTTTAATTTGCTTCAGTCAGATTTATTGTACAATTGGAAATGTTTTGGTAGGGTTTTTAGGTCTTCCGCCTCATGCAGAGTCTTTGTTTTCTCAATGTCCCTGATGGGCTCACGGAATCCCACCTTTAACCCCCTAACCCCTGGACGATTTTTCCGTTTTTGTTTTTTGCTCCCCTTTTTCCAAGAGTCGTAACTTTTTTATTTTTCCCGTCAATCTTGCCATAAGAGGGCTTGTTTTTTGCGGGACGTATTGGTCTTTTAAGTGAAACCATGAGTTTTACCATATATGGTACTGGAAAACAGCACAAAATTTCCATGTGCGGAAAAATTACAAAAAAGTGTGATTGGACAATGGTTTATGGGGTACTTTATTCACCGTGTTCACTGTATGGTAAAACTGATGGGTGGGTGTGATACTTCAGGTTGGTATGAGTTCGTTGATACCAAACATGTTTAGGTTTACTTTTATATAAGGGGTTAAAAAAAGGTTTGTCCAAAAAATTGGAGCACTTTCTGCGGCATTTTCTGCAACTTGTAGTGTTCTCATTTTCTTTGTCGCTCCATTGGGAGACCCAGACAATTGGGTGTATAGCTACTGCCTCCGGAGGCCACACAAAGTATTACACTTAAAAGTGTAAATCCCCTCCCCTTCTGCCTATACACCCCCCGTGGGATCACGGGCTCCTCAGTTTTCATGCTTTGTGCGAAGGAGGTCAGACATCCACGCATAGCTCCACTGTTTAGTCAGCAGCAGCTGCTGACTATGTCGGATGGAAGAAAAGAGGGCCCATACTAGGGCCCCCAGCATGCTCCCTTCTCACCCCACTTTTGTCGGCGGTGTTTGTTAAGGTTGAGGTACCCATTGCGGGTACGGAGGCTGGAGCCCACATGCTGCTTTCCTTCCCCATCCCCCTTAGGGCTCTGGGTGAAGTGGGATCTTACCGGTCTCCAGGCACTGAGGCCGTGCTCCATCCACAGCCCCTGGGAATCTGCTGGACATGGAGCTGAGTATCTTCAGGGACATGGCCCTGCTACTTCAAGGTACTCTGTGTCCCCGTACAGACCGCGCACAGTCACACTACAGCATTGCTGGGTGTGTTAGTGCGCCGGGGACAACAGCGCTGTGCGCTTGTGCCATGACTAACTACAGCTTGCTGAGTGTGTCAATGTATTGGGAACTGCCGCGCCGGCCGCTGCTGTCAGTTTTACACTGCGGCGCGGCTGGGACTTGTGGTGCGCCGGGGACTTACGCGCTGGCCGTGCATATATGACGGCCGCGCTTACTACTCGAGTCCCCGGCTTTTGCGGCCTAGTTTCGTTTCGTTCCCGCCCCCAGGCCTGCCAGTCAGGGGAAGGGCGGGACGCTGTACAGAACGTCAGCGCCGAGGGCTGGAGTCTACTTTACATACTCCAGCCCTCACACTGGGCACAGTGGGACGCCACTTTCCCGCACTTTGTCTGAGGCACGCCCACGGCCTGCCCCTCTCCACAGGACGCCGGCAGCCATTCCTGTGTGCAGTCTGAGCTGGAGAAGGGAGACAAGTTCTGGGAGACCCAGACACGGGATTCTGGCGACCACACACCCGCTTTTGAGCGGGCGGTAAGCAGCACCTGTGGTGCTGACCCCAATAGTGCCGGAGTGTACATTTGTATTTTTATGCTTGCATGCTATACATTGCACTGTACGGTCGTTATTGATTCTTGGCTATATACCCTCCTAGATTGCTCAGAGGAGACAACAGCATGTCGTCCGCAAAAAGCAAGGGTGCCAAGGCACAGGCTTTCTATGCTGCTTGTACCGCATGTGAGGCTATTCTACCGGCAGGTTCCACTGACCCCCATTGTGTGCAGTGCTCGGCTCCTGTGGCACTTGCTCGGCCGGGGCCTCTGCTAGAGGTGACCCAGGGAGAACCACCTGTGAATACTGTCCAGGTGACGGGGACGGAGTTTGCAGTTTTTGCTGATAGATTGTCTGTGACTATGACTAAAATTCTAGAAACTTTGCAGTCTAGACCGGTAACTCAGACCATGGGCACTGTTGAATCATTGCTCCCTGGTCCCCCTCAGTTGGAACAACTCCGGGCTCCGGGGGTGTCCCATGCATCCCAGGGTGAAGGCTCTGACACGGACGACAGTCCCAGACAGCCTAAGCGAGCTCGCTGGGAGCGGCCCTCGACTTCATCACACTGGTCAGGGTCCCAGCAGGAGGACTCTCTGTATGATGAGGCGGAGGTAGCTGATCAGGATTCTGATCCTGAGACCGCTCTCAATCTGGATACACCTGATGGTGACGCCATAGTGAATGATCTTATAGCGTCCATCAATAGAATGTTGGATATTTCTCCCCCAGCTCCTCCAGTGGAGGAGTCAGCTTCACAGCAGGAGAAATTCCATTTCAGGTATCCCAAGCGTAAATTGAGTACTTTTCTGGACCACTCTGACTTTAGAGAGGCAGTCCAGAAACACCACGCTTATCCAGATAAGCGTTTCTCCAAACGACTTAAGGATACACGTTATCCCTTTCCCCCTGACGTGGTCAAGGGCTGGACCCAGTGTCCCAAGGTGGATCCTCCAATCTCCAGGCTTGCGGCTAGATCCATAGTTGCAGTGGAGGATGGGGCTGCACTTAAAGATGCCACTGACAGACAGATGGAGCTCTGGTTGAAATCCATCTATGAAGCTATCGGCGTGTCGTTTGCTCCAGCATTCGCAGCCGTATGGGCACTCCAAGCTATTTCAGCTGGTCTTACACAGATTGACACGGTCACACGTACATCTGTTCCGCAGGTGGCGTCCTTAACCTCTCAAATGTCTGCATTTGCGTCTTACGCGATTAATGCTGTCCTGGACTCTACGAGCCGTACGGCAGTGGCGTCCGCCAACTCCGTGGTTTTACGCAGAGCCTTGTGGTTAAGGGAATGGAAGGCAGATTCTGCTTCCAAAAAGTGCTTAACCAGTTTGCCATTTTCTGGTGACCGACTGTTTGGTGAGCGATTGGATGAAATCATTAAACAGTCCAAGGGTAAGGATTCATCCTTACCCCAGCACAATTCAAACAAACCTCAACAGAGGAGGGGACAGTCGGGGTTTCGGTCCTTTCGAGGCTCGGGCAGGTCCCAATTCTCCTCGTCCAAAAGGACTCAAAAGGATCAGAGGCGCTCAGATTCTTGGCGGGCTCAGTCACGCCCAAAAAAGACAGCCGGAAGAACCGCTCCCAAGGCGGCTTCCTCATAACTTTCGGCCTCCTCTCTCCGCATCCTCGGTCGGTGGCAGGCTCTCCCGCTTTGGCGACATTTGGCTGCCACAGGTCAAAGACCGTTGGGTGAGAGACATTCTGTCTCACGGGTACAGGATAGAGTTCAGTTCTCGTCCTCCAACTCGATTCTTCAGAACTTCTCCACCTCCCGACCGAGCCGATGCTCTTCTGCAAGCGGTGTGCACTCTAAAGGCAGAAGGAGTGGTGATCCCTGTTCCTCTTCAGGAGCAAGGTCACGGTTTTTACTCCAATTTGTTTGTGGTGCCAAAGAAGGACGGGTCTTTCCGTCCCGTTCTGGACCTAAAACTGCTCAACAAGCACGTGAAAACCAGGCGGTTCCGGATGGAATCCCTCCGCTCCGTCATCGCCTCAATGTCTCAAGGAGATTTCCTAGCATCAATAGACATCAAGGATGCTTATCTCCACGTGCCGATTGCTCCAGAGCACCAGCGTTTTCTACGCTTCGTTATAGGAGACGAACACCTTCAGTTCGTAGCTCTGCCTTTCGGGCTGGCAACAGCCCCACGGGTCTTCACCAAGGTCATGGCAGCAGTAGTAGCAGTCCTGCACTCTCAGGGTCACTCTGTGATCCCTTACTTGGACGATCTACTTGTCAAGGCACCCTCTCAAGAGGCATGCCAACACAGCCTGACCGTTGCGCTGGAGACTCTCCAAAGTTTCGGGTGGATCATCAACTTTTCAAAGTCAAATCTGACCCCGACCCAATCGCTAACATATCTTGGCATGGAGTTTCATACTCTCTCAGCGATAGTGAAGCTTCCGCTGGACAAACAGCGTTCACTACAGACAGGGGTACAATCTCTCCTTCAAGGACAGTCGCATCCCCTGAGGCGCCTCATGCACTTCCTAGGGAAGATGGTAGCAGCAATGGAGGCAGTCCCTTTCGCGCAGTTTCATCTGCGTCCACTACAATGGGACATTCTCCGCCAATGGGACGGGAAGTCGACGTCCCTCGACAGGAACGTCTCCCTTTCTCAGGCGGCCAAGGAATCTCTTCGGTGGTGGCTTCTTCCCACCTCATTGTCAAAAGGAAAGTCCTTCCTACCCCCATCCTGGGCGGTGGTCACGACAGACGCGAGTCTATCAGGGTGGGGAGCAGTGTTTCTCCACCACAGGGCTCAAGGTACGTGGACTCAGCAAGAGTCCACCCTTCAGATCAATGTTCTGGAAATCAGAGCAGTGTATCTTGCCCTACAAGCCTTCCAGCAGTGGCTGGAAGGCAAGCAGATCCGAATTCAGTCGGACAACTCCACAGCGGTGGCATACATCAACCACCAAGGAGGAACACGCAGTCGGCAAGCCTTCCAGGAAGTCCGGCGGATTCTGAGGTGGGTGGAAGACACGGCATCCACCATATCCGCAGTTCACATCCCGGGCGTAGAAAACTGGGAAGCAGACTTCCTCAGTCGCCAGGGTATGGACGCAGGGGAATGGTCTCTTCACCCGGACGTGTTTCAGGAGATCTGTCGCCGCTGGGGGATGCCGGACGTCGACCTAATGGCGTCCCGGCACAACAACAAGGTCCCGGCTTTCATGGCACGGTCTCACGATCACAGAGCTCTGGCGGCGGACGCCTTAGTTCAAGATTGGTCGCAGTTCCGGCTGCCTTATGTGTTTCCACCTCTGGCACTGTTGCCCAGAGTGCTACGCAAGATCAGGTCCGACTGCCGCCGCGCCATCCTCGTCGCTCCAGACTGGCCGAGGAGGTCGTGGTACCCGGATCTGTGGCATCTCACGGTAGGCCAACCGTGGACACTACCAGACCGACCAGACTTGCTGTCTCAAGGGCCGTTTTTCCATCTGAATTCTGCGGCCCTGAACCTGACTGTGTGGCCATTGAGTCCTGGATCCTAGCGTCTTCAGGATTATCTCAAGGGGTCATTGCCACCATGAGACAGGCTAGGAAACCAACCTCCGCCAAGATCTACCACAGGACGTGGAAGATATTCTTATCTTGGTGCTCTGCTCAGGGAGTTTCTCCCTGGCCATTTGCATTGCCTACTTTTCTTTCCTTCCTGCAATCCGGTTTGGAAAAAGGTTTGTCGCTCGGCTCCCTTAAAGGACAAGTCTCAGCGCTATCTGTATTTTTTCAGAAGCGCATAGCACGACTTCCTCAGGTACGCACGTTCCTGCAAGGGGTTGGTCATATCGTCCCTCCTTACAAGCGGCCGTTAGAGCCCTGGGATCTGAACAGGGTTCTAATTGCTCTCCAGAAGCCGCCTTTCGAGCCTATGAGGGATGTTTCTCTTTCTCGCCTTTCACAGAAAGTGGCCTTTCTAATAGCGGTCACGTCTCTTCGGAGAGTGTCCGAGCTAGCAGCGCTGTCATGCAAATCTCCCTTCCTGGTGTTTCACCAGGACAAGGTGGTTCTGCGCCCGATTCCGGAGTTTCTCCCTAAGGTGGTATCCCCCTTTCATCTCAATCAGGATATCTCCTTACCTTCTTTGTGTCCTCATCCAGTTCATCAATGTGAAAAGGATTTGCATTTGTTGTATCTGGTGAGAGCGCTCAGAATCTACATTTCCCGCACGGCGCCCCTGCGCCGCTCGGATGCTCTCTTTGTCCTGGTCGCTGGTCAGCGTAAAGGGTCGCAAGCTTCCAAATCCACCCTGGCTCGGTGGATCAAGGAACCAATTCTTGAAGCCTACCGTTCTGCTGGGCTTCCGGTTCCCTCAGGGCTGAAGGCCCATTCTACCAGAGCCGTGGGTGCGTCCTGGGCATTACGGCACCAGGCTACGGCTCAGCAGGTGTGCCAGGCGGCTACCTGGTCGAGTCTGCACACTTTTACCAAGCATTATCAGGTGCATACCTACGCTTCGGCGGACGCCAGCCTAGGTAGACGAGTCCTTCAGGCGGCGATTGCCCCCATGTAGGAAAGGGCCGTTTTACGGCCCTATCACGAGGTATTATTTTACCCACCCAGGGACTGCTTTTGGACGTCCCAATTGTTTGGGTCTCCCAATGGAGCGACAAAGAAGAAGGGAATTTTGTTTACTTACCGTAAATTCCTTTTCTTCTAGCTCCAATTGGGAGACCCAGCACCCGCCCTGTTTCCTTCGGGCTTTTTGTTTTTTCGGGTACACATGTTGTTCATGTTCAATGGTTTCAGTTCTCCGATATTCCTTCGGATTGAATTTGTTTTTAAACCAGTTATTGGCTTTCCTCCTTCTTGCTTTGACACTAAAACGGAGGAGCCCGTGATCCCACGGGGGGTGTATAGGCAGAAGGGGAGGGCCTTTACACTTTTAAGTGTAATACTTTGTGTGGCCTCCGGAGGCAGTAGCTATACACCCAATTGTCTGGGTCTCCCAATTGGAGCTAGAAGAAAAGGAATTTACGGTAAGTAAACAAAATTCCCTTCTTCTTTATCGTTCCTATGGGAGACCCAGACATTGGGTGTATAGCTTCTGCCTCCGGAGGACACACAAAGTACTACACTAAAAAGTGTAGCTCCTCCCTCTGAGCCTATACACCCCCTGGAGAGCCAGATCTAGCCAGTTCATTGCTTTGTGTTCAGGAGGCATACATCCACACATGCATTCTCATCTGATTTTTCATTTTTGGAAAGAGTTTGAAGAAAAGCGGGTCCAACTCTGGACCCCCGGCATGTCCCTTCTCACCCCACTGTGTCGGCGGTGCTGTTAAGGTTGATTCCACGGCTGGAGCCTTACATGCCGCGCTCCTTCACCATCCCTCGGGCTCTGGCTTGAAGTGGGAGCCAGCACGGTTCTCCATGCTTGGCAGGAGACCGGTCTCCATCCGCAGCCCTTCAGGATCCTGCTGGACGGAGCACTCATCCCCAGGGACCTGGAACCCTGCATCTCAGCAAGCTAAGTACCTGAGACGTTTACATTCGGGGTCCCTGTACTTTATTATGTTGGGAGAGTGTGCTGAGTGAGTTTTCTGACTTTTCCGGCCGGTTCTCTGGCTGTCGCCTGAGAACTGCGCCGATGGTGCCTGCGCGCCGGCCGCACTGCTCAAATTTAGGTCCCGGCTTCGCCGGAGGCCTACTTTCGGTTTCACTGCCCTCGCATGTCATTCATGCAGAGGGACAGTGCGGCTCCGCCCAGCGGCCGTTCTGCACAGGGGAGGGACACTCCTCACTGGGTTCATGTCTCCTCCCCTGTAAGTCTCTTTGGCCCTCCAGATCCCGCTCTCAGAGCAGGTCCCGCCCCCTCTCCTTGCTCCGGCGCCATTTTATCAGCGTTTTCTCTGCGATCAGCACTGGCTGCAGCATCCCTGCTGAGGTGCTTGGGGGTCCGGGCTTAGGGATCTGGAGGGCACACAACACCGCTCCAGCGGTCTGGTAAGCCACAACCTCTGGTTGTGGGCCTCTGTAATACTCTCTGGGGGTCACTCTGGCAAGAGCCCCCACTTCAGCAGCACGTCTCACACGAGGAGCAAGGCTCCAAGGCTATATTCAGCATGCACTGCATGTAAGCTCGTGCTGCATGAACCGAGCACATATCCACATTGTGATGCCTGCTCTAACCTGACAATGCCTCAGCCTGGAATCGCACCCACAGTGGTCTCTCCGGCTGCTCCGGCTCCTGTGTCTGAACCCCCGGCTTGGGTAGAATCCTTATCTAGGTCTATCTCCCAGTCATTTGCCGACTCCATGGGACAGCTGTCCCGGACTTTGCTGAACATGCATCAGCCCCCTTCACAGGGCGCCTCTGCTGCTAGGGCTCTCTCAGCGGAGCTCACAGAGGATTCCTCATCTGGTCCCAGACCCCGTCCTCCTAAGAGGAGACGCAGGGCTACCTCCCCTTCCTCGTCCCGCGGCTCTGTTTCAGAAGCTGACTCGCAGGAAGAGGAGGATACTTTCACAGGGGGCTCGGAGGCTACCTCCATGTGCCCCATTGATCTGTCCGAAAGTGACTCAGATGTTAGTGATTTGATTGCGTCCATTAATTCTGTACTGGACCTCAATCCGCCAGTATCAGAGGAGCAACCCTCTCTGGCAGAAAAGCACCAGTTTACCTTGCCTAAGAGGACAAAGAGTGTGTTCTTTAACCACTCCAGTTTTCAGGCCGCTGTGACCAAGCCTAGGGCCTGTCCTGACAAACGCTTCCCAAAGCGTGGTTCTGATGACCGTTTTCCCTTTCCACCTGAGGTGGTCAAGGAATGGGCTCATTCACCAAAGGTAGACCCCCCGGTGTCTAGACTCTCAGCCTGGACCGTTGTATCAGTGGCTGATGGCACCTCTCTTAAAATTGTCTCTCCAGTAAAGGAGACAAACTCTAGCACAGCGCCACCTATTGGAAGTAGCGATCCTAAAAGTCACAAGTGGATTTTTGACAATCCTTTGCAATATGACTCAGGATATATAAGCCAGATCAGAATCCCAATTTGCAGACACGGTGTTTCGGGGTGCTTGCCCCTCGTCAGTGCAAAGTATGGGGGTGTCTGATCTGGCTCATGAGAAAGCTATGTGGGGACCACGGGGGAACACTATTCTCCTTAAGGAGACTTTGCAAGCCAGTCTGGCTGCCAGGTAAGGGGACTTATAGCTGCAATGCCCCTAAAATTCCACGGGGGAACACTATTCTCCTTAAGGAGACTTTGCAAGCCAGTCTGGCTGCCAGGTAAGGGGACTTATAGCTGCAATGCCCCTCTGGGAAATATTCAAATTGTCTCTCCAGTAAAGGAGACAAACTCTAGCACAGCGCCACCTATTGGAAGTAGCGATCCTAAAAGTCACAAGTGGATTTTTGACAATCCTTTGCAATATGACTCAGGATATATAAGCCAGATCAGAATCCCAATTTGCAGACACGGTGTTTCGGGGTGCTTGCCCCTCGTCAGTGCAAAGTATGGGGGTGTCTGATCTGGCTCATGAGAAAGCTATGTGGGGACCACGGGGGAACACTATTCTCCTTAAGGAGACTTTGCAAGCCAGTCTGGCTGCCAGGTAAGGGGACTTATAGCTGCAATGCCCCTAAAATTCCACGGGGGAACACTATTCTCCTTAAGGAGACTTTGCAAGCCAGTCTGGCTGCCAGGTAAGGGGACTTATAGCTGCAATGCCCCTCTGGGAAATATTCAAATTGTCTCTCCAGTAAAGGAGACAAACTCTAGCACAGCGCCACCTATTGGAAGTAGCGATCCTAAAAGTCACAAGTGGATTTTTGACAATCCTTTGCAATATGACTCAGGATATATAAGCCAGATCAGAATCCCAATTTGCAGACACGGTGTTTCGGGGTGCTTGCCCCTCGTCAGTGCAAAGTATGGGGGTGTCTGATCTGGCTCATGAGAAAGCTATGTGGGGACCACGGGGGAACACTATTCTCCTTAAGGAGACTTTGCAAGCCAGTCTGGCTGCCAGGTAAGGGGACTTATAGCTGCAATGCCCCTAAAATTCCACGGGGGAACACTATTCTCCTTAAGGAGACTTTGCAAGCCAGTCTGGCTGCCAGGTAAGGGGACTTATAGCTGCAATGCCCCTCTGGGAAATATTCAAATTGTCTCTCCAGTAAAGGAGACAAACTCTAGCACAGCGCCACCTATTGGAAGTAGCGATCCTAAAAGTCACAAGTGGATTTTTGACAATCCTTTGCAATATGACTCAGGATATATAAGCCAGATCAGAATCCCAATTTGCAGACACGGTGTTTCGGGGTGCTTGCCCCTCGTCAGTGCAAAGTATGGGGGTGTCTGATCTGGCTCATGAGAAAGCTATGTGGGGACCACGGGGGAACACTATTCTCCTTAAGGAGACTTTGCAAGCCAGTCTGGCTGCCAGGTAAGGGGACTTATAGCTGCAATGCCCCTAAAATTCCACGGGGGAACACTATTCTCCTTAAGGAGACTTTGCAAGCCAGTCTGGCTGCCAGGTAAGGGGACTTATAGCTGCAATGCCCCTCTGGGAAATATTCAAATTGTCTCTCCAGTAAAGGAGACAAACTCTAGCACAGCGCCACCTATTGGAAGTAGCGATCCTAAAAGTCACAAGTGGATTTTTGACAATCCTTTGCAATATGACTCAGGATATATAAGCCAGATCAGAATCCCAATTTGCAGACACGGTGTTTCGGGGTGCTTGCCCCTCGTCAGTGCAAAGTATGGGGGTGTCTGATCTGGCTCATGAGAAAGCTATGTGGGGACCACGGGGGAACACTATTCTCCTTAAGGAGACTTTGCAAGCCAGTCTGGCTGCCAGGTAAGGGGACTTATAGCTGCAATGCCCCTAAAATTCCACGGGGGAACACTATTCTCCTTAAGGAGACTTTGCAAGCCAGTCTGGCTGCCAGGTAAGGGGACTTATAGCTGCAATGCCCCTCTGGGAAATATTCAAATTGTCTCTCCAGTAAAGGAGACAAACTCTAGCACAGCGCCACCTATTGGAAGTAGCGATCCTAAAAGTCACAAGTGGATTTTTGACAATCCTTTGCAATATGACTCAGGATATATAAGCCAGATCAGAATCCCAATTTGCAGACACGGTGTTTCGGGGTGCTTGCCCCTCGTCAGTGCAAAGTATGGGGGTGTCTGATCTGGCTCATGAGAAAGCTATGTGGGGACCACGGGGGAACACTATTCTCCTTAAGGAGACTTTGCAAGCCAGTCTGGCTGCCAGGTAAGGGGACTTATAGCTGCAATGCCCCTAAAATTCCACGGGGGAACACTATTCTCCTTAAGGAGACTTTGCAAGCCAGTCTGGCTGCCAGGTAAGGGGACTTATAGCTGCAATGCCCCTCTGGGAAATATTCAAATTGTCTCTCCAGTAAAGGAGACAAACTCTAGCACAGCGCCACCTATTGGAAGTAGCGATCCTAAAAGTCACAAGTGGATTTTTGACAATCCTTTGCAATATGACTCAGGATATATAAGCCAGATCAGAATCCCAATTTGCAGACACGGTGTTTCGGGGTGCTTGCCCCTCGTCAGTGCAAAGTATGGGGGTGTCTGATCTGGCTCATGAGAAAGCTATGTGGGGACCACGGGGGAACACTATTCTCCTTAAGGAGACTTTGCAAGCCAGTCTGGCTGCCAGGTAAGGGGACTTATAGCTGCAATGCCCCTAAAATTCCACGGGGGAACACTATTCTCCTTAAGGAGACTTTGCAAGCCAGTCTGGCTGCCAGGTAAGGGGACTTATAGCTGCAATGCCCCTCTGGGAAATATTCAAATTGTCTCTCCAGTAAAGGAGACAAACTCTAGCACAGCGCCACCTATTGGAAGTAGCGATCCTAAAAGTCACAAGTGGATTTTTGACAATCCTTTGCAATATGACTCAGGATATATAAGCCAGATCAGAATCCCAATTTGCAGACACGGTGTTTCGGGGTGCTTGCCCCTCGTCAGTGCAAAGTATGGGGGTGTCTGATCTGGCTCATGAGAAAGCTATGTGGGGACCACGGGGGAACACTATTCTCCTTAAGGAGACTTTGCAAGCCAGTCTGGCTGCCAGGTAAGGGGACTTATAGCTGCAATGCCCCTAAAATTCCACGGGGGAACACTATTCTCCTTAAGGAGACTTTGCAAGCCAGTCTGGCTGCCAGGTAAGGGGACTTATAGCTGCAATGCCCCTCTGGGAAATATTCAAATTGTCTCTCCAGTAAAGGAGACAAACTCTAGCACAGCGCCACCTATTGGAAGTAGCGATCCTAAAAGTCACAAGTGGATTTTTGACAATCCTTTGCAATATGACTCAGGATATATAAGCCAGATCAGAATCCCAATTTGCAGACACGGTTGACCTTCTGGCCAAATCTGTATATGAGGCGGCAGGGGCCTCGTTCTCCCCATCTTTTGCGGCAGTGTGGGCTCTCAAAGCCATCTCTGCTTCTCTAGAGGAGATGCATTCCCTCGCCAGGGAATCTATGCCCGAAATGGTTGCCTTAACTTGCCAAGCTTCCGCTTTTTCATCCTATGCCATGTCTGCCATGCTGGAGGCTTCTCACCGCACTGCGGTGGCTTCGGCTAATTCCCTCGCTATCCGCAGGATCTTGTGGCTTCGAGAGTGGAAGGCAGATGCTTCTTTAAAGAAGTACCTTGCTGGGCTCCCTTTTGCTGTGTCCAGGCTATTCGGTGAACAACTGGATGAAATTATTCAGGAAGCTACTGGCGGGAAGAGTACTTCCATGCCACAAACCAAAACCAGGAAACCTGTCCAGGGTAGGAACCAGTCGAGGTTTCGTTCCTTTCGTTCCTCCAACTGGTCGTCCTCTAAGCCCTCGGCCTCGTCCACTAACTCAGCCAAGGACCAAAAATCCAACTGGCGCACAAAGGCGCGTCCACAGAAGGCCGCAGGAGCTGCTGCCGCTAAGGCAGCCTCCTCTTGACTATCTGTCAACACGTCTCCGATCAGTGGGTGCGGGATGTCATCTCCCACGGCTACAGGATAGAATTCTCTTCCAGCCCGCCAAACAGATTTTTTCTGTCAACTCCCCCCTGCTCCAAGGCCGCCGCCTTCTCTCAGGCCATGGCATCCTTGCAGGCCAACGAAGTAATTGTACCGGTTCCCGCCCGGGAACGGTTCAGAGGTTTCTACTCAAATCTCTTCCTAGTTCCAAAAAAGAACGGTACCTTCCGGCCCATCCTGGATCTCAAGCTTCTCAACAAGCATGTTCAGGTGCGGCATTTTCGCATGGAATCTCTGCGGTCAGTCATTGCCTCAATGACCCAAGGGGATTTCCTGGCATCCATCGACATCAGAGATGCCTATCTGCATGTGCCAATTGCAGTTTCTCACCAGCGTTGGCTACGTTTTGCAATCGGAGAGGAACATTTCCAATTCGTGGCTCTCCCCTTCGGGTTAGCCACGGCCCCTCGGGTATTCACCAAGGTCATGGCAGCAGTGATTGCGGTTCTGCACCTCCAGGGGTTGGCAGTGATTCCTTACCTGGACGACCTTCTAGTCAAGGCTTCATCCAGCGCAGACTGTCAGCGGAGTGTCTCGCTCACTCTTGCCACTCTAGCCAAATTCGGGTGGCTGGTCAATCTGCCCAAATCCACTCTGACTCCGACCCAGAGGCTCACGTACCTAGGGATGCAGTTCGAGACTTTGCCGGCACTTGTGAAGTTGCCCTTGATCAAACAGCAGTCCCTCCAACTGGCGGTGCGCTCTCTCCTGAGGCCCCGCCGTTATTCCATCAGGCACCTGATGCAGGTGCTGGGTCAAATGGTGGCGTCAATGGAGGCTGTTCCCTTTGCCCAGTTCCATCTGCGTCCTCTGCAGCTGGACATTCTCCGCTGTTGGGACAAGCGGCCTTCCTCCTTGCACAGGTTAGTGGCTCTGTCGCCACGGACCAGGAGCTCTCTTCAGTGGTGGCTTCGGCCCCTCTCTCTGTCTCAGGGACGCTCCTTCCTGGCTCCGTCCTGAGTGATCCTCACCACGGATGCCAGTCTATCCGGCTGGGGAGCGGTATGTCTCCACCACCGAGCACAGAGCACTTGGACTCCGTCCGAGTCAGCCCTCTCGATCAATGTGCTGGAAACCAGAGCCGTGCTCCTGGCTCTCCTAGCTTTTCACCACCTATTGGCGGGCAAGCACATCCGAGTCCAGTCAGACAACGCGACAGCGGTTGCCTACATCAATCACCAGGGCGGGACACGCAGCCGCCTGGCAATGTTGGAGGTACAACGTATCCTTCAATGGACGGAGGACTCCAAGTCCACCATATCCGCAGTCCACATACCAGGCGTGGAAAACTGGGAGGCAGATTATCTCAGCCGTCAGACCGTGGACAGTGGCGAGTGGTCCCTGCATCCGGCAGTGTTTCAGTCAATATGTCGCAAGTGGGGCACTCCGGACGTGGACCTAATGGCATCCCGTCACAACAACAAGGTTCCGGTTTACGTGGCTCGCTCCCACGATCCTCAGGCATTCTCCGCGGATGCACTGGTTCAAGACTGGTCCCAGTTTCGTCTGTCCTACGTGTTTCCCCCTCTAGCTCTCTTGCCCAGAGTCCTGCGCAAGATCAGAATGGAGGGCCGTCGGGTCATCCTCATTGCTCCAGACTGGCCCAGGCGAGCTTGGTACCCAGACCTGCTCCATCTGTCCGTGGAGGTGCCGTGGCATCTTCCGGACCGTCCAGACCTTCTCTCACAAGGTCCGTTTTTCCGCCAGAATTCTGCGGCTCTCAGATTGACGGCGTGGCTCTTGAGTCCTGGATCTTGACGGCTTCTGGCATTCCTCCTGAAGTCATTTCCACTATGACTCGGGCCCGGAAGTCTTCCTCGGCCAAAATCTATCACAGGACTTGGAAAATTTTCCTGTCCTGGTGTCGCTCTTCCAGCCATGCTCCTTGGCCTTTTTCCTTGCTGACCCTTCTGTCCTTTCTACAGTCCGGTCTGCAGCTAGGACTGTCCCTCAATTCTCTCAAGGGACAAGTCTCGGCTCTGTCAGTGCTTTTCCAGCGGCGTATCGCCCGGCTGGCTCAGGTCCGCACCTTCATGCAGGGCGCGTCACATCATTCCGCCTTACCGGCGGCCCTTGGATCCCTGGGACCTCAATTTGGTCCTCACGGCCTTGCAGAAACCCCCCTTTGAGCCTCTTAGGGAGGTTTCTTTGTTTCGTCTTTCACAGAAATTGGTCTTTCTAGTGGCCATAACTTCCCTCAGGAGAGTCTCTGATTTGGCTGCGCTCTCTTCGGAGTCACCTTTTTTGGTTTTTCATCAAGATAATGTGGTTCTCCGTCCGACTCCGGACTTTCTTCCTAAGGTGGTCTCTCCTTTCCACCTTAACCAGGACATTACGCTGCCTTCCTTTTGTCCGGCTCCTGTTCATCGCTTTGAAAAAGCGTTGCATACTCTGGATCTGGTGCGAGCGCTCCGGATCTATGTGTCACGCACCGCTGCTCTTAGGCGGTGCACCTCTCTTTTTGTGCTAACCACAGGTCGGCGTAAGGGCCTCTCTGCTTCTAAGCCGACCTTAGCCCGTTGGATTAGGTCGACCATTTCGGATGCCTAATAGTGTTCTCAGGTGCCTCCCCCGCCGGGGATCAATGCACACTCGACCAGAGCTGTCGGTGCCTCTTGGGCTTTCAGGCACCAGGCTACGGCATAGCAAGTCTGTCAGGCTGCCACTTGGACTAGCCTGCATACCTTTTCAAGGCACTACCAAGTGCATGCTCATGCTTCGGCAGATGCGAGCTTGGGCAGACGCATCCTTCAGGCGGCTGTCGCCCATTTGTGAAGTTTGGTTCTGCCTACTTCTCAGTTTTTTCTGTTTATTCCCACCCATGGACTGCTTTGAGACGTCCCAATGTCTGGGTCTCCCATAGGAACGATAAAGAAAAAGAGAATTTTGTTTACTTACCGTAAATTCTTTTTCTTATAGTTCCGTATTGGGAGACCCAGCACCCTCTCTGTTGCCTGTTGGCAGTTTCTTGTTCCGCGTGTTATCACCGGCTGTTGTCGTGGACAGAGTCTCCGGTTGTTCCGGTTCTTGCTCTGTTTTACTTGTGGGTGGCTATTCTCCTTCAGCTTTTGCACTAAACTGGCTAGATCTGGCTCTCCAGGGGGTGTATAGGCTCAGAGGGAGGAGCTACACTTTTTAGTGTAGTACTTTGTGTGTCCTCCGGAGGCAGAAGCTATACACCCAATGTCTGGGTCTCCCAATACGGAACTATAAGAAAAAGAATTTACGGTAAGTAAACAAAATTCTCTTTTTTCGGGATATGGGGCTCACTGATGGCTTATTTGTTTGCATTTTTAGCTGTACCATTTTTGCACAGATGCTACGTTTTGACTCCCTGGTATTGCATTTTTCTGAAAATTTGCGAAGACCAAAAAACGTAACTTTGCCAGTTGGATTTTTTTTTACGGCTACGCCATCTACCGATCTAATTGATTCATTTTATATTTTAATAGACTGGGCAATTCTGAACTCTGCGATACCAAATGAGTGTATATTTTTTATTTTTTTAACCCTTTGATTTTTAGTGGGGCGAATGGAGAATAATTTAAACTTTTAGTTGTTTTTTTAATTCTATAAAACTTTTTTTTTACTTTTTTTATTTTAATAGTCTCTCTAGGGGTAAGGATTAGCCGTCTGATCGCTTGTTCATTTCTGCTGATCAGAGCGGCAGAGCTCTGAACAGCTGAAATGCTGCTGTCCTGTTAAAGCCAGCCGGCTGTAACAGGATGTGAGTCATGATAGCGACAGGAGTCATCACATAACCCTGTGCTACCATGGCAACCATCGGCTTCCCATGATCGCATTACGGGGCCTCCGATGGCGATGTAGAAAGGCAATTGGAATAGTCATGGGCCCTCGTGTGGATTACCACAGACCTGCGTGTTTTTGGAGTTAATAAAGGAGTGAAATAGGGTATTGTTTTTATCTTATTTTTTGTTTGTGTTTATTTCTTTTCACTTCCAGATTAGTA
This sequence comes from Anomaloglossus baeobatrachus, assembly GCF_048569485.1. Lineage (NCBI taxonomy): Eukaryota > Metazoa > Chordata > Amphibia > Anura > Aromobatidae > Anomaloglossus > Anomaloglossus baeobatrachus. The sequence goes on along the minus strand of NW_027444480.1, from coordinate 173,736 downwards.
ATGGGGGTAGGGTTTTCATAGACCCTGCCATTACTAATCTAGAGCTTAGTGGCAGCTGTGAGCTGTTATTAACCCCTTATTAGCCTGATTGCCACCGCACCAGTGCAATCGGGAAGAGCCGGGTAAAGTGCCAGGATTGTCACATATAATGGATGTGACAATCCTGGGTGGCTGTGGGCTGCTATTGTTATAACGCGCCTGCTTTAATCTTATTTTATTTAATTTTCCTTTATTTATTTTTTATTTTCTCATAGGCACTTCATTCAGGGAAAAGACCCAATCAAAGTCAACATCTAAGTCACTGAGCGGGTCGAGTGAAGTACCTCAAAATTTGCAGACCACCACGGGTATGGTTTTAGCATATACAGACCTCTAAATTATGGATAAAAAACTATTAAAAGAAGGATTTTTGTGTACTCACCGTCAAATCTCTTTCTCTGAGTCTTCATTGGGGGACACAGGACCATGGGTGTATGCTGCTGTGACTAGGAGGCTGACACTAAGTAAACATAAAAAAAGTTAGCTCCTCCCTAGCAGTGTACACCCTGAGCCGGAGGCGGATCTATGCCAGTTAAGTGTACAAGCAGTAGTAGGAGAAACCTGAACAACCATAACTAATCAAAGTAATAACAAGAAACACACAGTATCTTATCTAAACCTATACTGTATATAAATATCTATATATATATCTATATATATATATATATATATATATATATATATATATATATATATATAAAAAAACATAAATAAGCTGGGTACAGAAGAACGTGTTTCCATAAAGAACCAGTAACACCCGGCAACTAAGAGCAACCCCATATCCAAACAGGGTGGGTGCTGTGTCCCCCAATGAAGACTCAGAGAAAGAGATTTTACGGTGGGTACACAAAAATCCTTCTTTATCGCTTTCATTGGGGGACACAGGACCATGGGACGTCCAAAAGCAGTCCCTGGGTGGGTACAGGAGTAATCATACAGATTCAAAATATACCCAAAACTCTGTAAGAATGCTCGGTGCAAACGTAAACCGGCTTATCATAGGTGTGCCAAAGCCGCTTGCTGTATCCTGGAAAACCTGGAAAAGGTAGAAAAGCTTGACTACGCGGCGGCTCTGAAGACTTGCTTGGCTGACGCCTGGCGTCTGACTGTCCTAGACGCCCCAATTGCACCGGTGGAAAGGCCTTTACACTCCTCGGAGAAAACCTGACTCTAATCCTGTAGGCCTCTGATATGGTCGGCCTGACCTAACTTGCAGTGATAGCCTTGGACGCCGGCATGCCCCTCCTGGGTCCCGTAGACAGGACGAATAGGCCGTCCAAGATGCAGAGGGGTGCGGATCTCGAAACGTAACTCCTCCGAGCTCGCACTAGATCCGGTGTAAGCCGTGACCTCTCCAAGAATCGAATGGAGGCTGGACCGAAGGATGGAGCCACCATCACCTCATTCAGATACTACATCCGGTAGGAAAAAACCTGAGACGGGTGCCGAACAATCTCGTCTTGGTGAAAAAAACAAGAAAAAGTGACCCGCATGAGAGGGATTACAGAGCAGACCTTCTTCTGATTGAAGTGACTGTCCCCAACAAAGGCACCTTCCCGGATAGGCGTGAGATTGAGGATCGAACGGGGCTAATTGAAGAGACCCTAGAGCCAGCTGGAGGTCCCATGGTTCTAGCAGGGAACGATCTAGCGGTGCCAGATGGACGACTCCTTGGATGAACGTCCTGACTTGCGGCCGAGATGCAAGATTTCTTTGGAAAAGAGATATAGAGCCGACACCTGATTTCTCTGGAAAAGAGAGATATAGCCGACACCTGCCCTTTGAAGGTTGCTGGCGAGAGACCCGCCTGTAAGCCTGACTGTAGGAAGGCCAGTAACACTGGGAGTGACAGATCCAGTGGAGATGCGTTGACGTTGACCTCACCCTCTTGAAAGGAGGCCTTTGTTTGAAGACGGAGGCTTCTGAGTTTTGACCATGGTCTGTAACACCTGTGGGATAACGCCTTCCTGGGCTAGTAGCCATGGTTCCACAGCCATGCGGTCAAATTGAGAACCTCTGAATATTGATGTAAAAGAGGACTTTGCGACAGGAAGTTCAGACGATCTGGAAGCCACCATGGGGTGTCTGATGAGCTGCGTGAGCTCTGCGAACAACGCTTGCCTGGGTCAATCCATGGCAATGAGAGCCACTAGGATGCCCTCTGCTCTGAGTTTCTTGAGGACTCTTGTGACTTGATTGTTGAATCGAGAAGCCATCAGGTCAACATTCGGAATATCTCATCTGAGGCAGATCCATTCGAAAGCCTCTCTGTTTAGGGATCATTCGCCTGCCACCAGACCTTGCTGATATAGTCCGCTGCCCAATTCTCCACGGCGGGGAAAAATGAATGTGGACAAAATCTGGAGTGGTGAGGCTATGCCCACTGTACGATCTTCTTCACCTATGTCATCACCATGACGCTCCTTGTTTCGCCCAGGTGATGTCCGACTGGATTCTGGATGGCGATTCTTGTATGAAGGGCTGAAAAAAATCTGTAGGGCTCGCAGAAAATACTCTGATCCCTAAAACAAAATTGATAGGCAGACGGCTCTCCTGGGAGGACCACCGATCGTGAGCCGTGTGCTTCGGAACACCGCTCTCCAGTCGGAAGACTGGTATCGATGGTGACTGCCTGCCAGTGTACTGGTATGAAAGACATTCCACTGGACCGATGAGGGCCGCTGGTCCACCATAAAAACGAGCGGCGGTATCCCGGAGTCAAATGGATCCTGCGATTCAAGGTGAACAGAGAATTGTCCCATCTGTTCGGCCAAGTCAGCTGAAGGAGACGAAGGTGGAAGCGGCAAACGGAACCGCCTCTATTGCCGCCACCATCCGACTGAAGACTCTCCGCTCGGAGTGACGGAGGATCTGGAGGTCTCTTTGGAGGGACACGCGTCCTTGGATGGTATCGAACTCCATGCCTAGAAAGGTAATCCTGCTGGCCGGGGTCAGAGAGGGCTTCTTCCAAATGATGCGCTAGCCTAGTCGGGACAGGATATCGATGGTGACCTAAACACTTAGGAGACCGTCGTCAAAAAGAAGAACCCCTGATCGACAAGGCGACCAGGTACAGAATCACCAAAAATGATCATCTGCTATTGCCAGACGCAGGAACATCTGTGCTGGTGCGACCTGTATGTCCGACGATAGACTTGCTGGAGAAAACTATTATGTCCCCTGAGTCCAGCAACTCGCCGACCCAGGGGTCCGTGATCCAAGTCCGCCAGACGTGATTGAGATGAGACAGGCGCCTCCCCCTGGTCTGCGCCCGCGCGCAACGACCAAGAGTCATCTAGCGGGGTAGCGCTGTGATCTGGATGTCGTTGTCGATGGCTGGCGTGGCTGAGAAAACGCCAGAAAGGGCATGGATTGAGGTACGGAATCTTCCTGTTCCTCTGCGGGGACCTGGTTTTCTTGTGTGTGTGGAACCGAAGCTCCCGTGATCTCGTCGATGACCTGATCCAGCCAGTCCCCAAACAAACGACCTCCTGTAAAGAGGAGGACTGTAAGTGATATCCTAGAAACCGCGTCCGCATACCAGTCTCTGAGCCAGATCGCCCGACAGATGGCCCCCGTGCTGCTAGCCGCTTTCACTGGGCAGTAAGCTGCTGACGGAGATGCGATGAGTATGTACTCACCTGCTAGAGCAAACTGTGTGCCAAGTGTGAATTCCGGATTGCTCGATCCTGCGCGAAAAACCGTTGTGGAGGTTATCGGACCCGGACATCATGGATGCTGCCAGCTAGATGGCGGCGAGGGCAGAAGGAGTACTGTGTCTGTCGTCTGAAGAAAAACCGGAGCGATGGCCCGTGCGGGAGAGCTGAAAGATGACCGCCGGAAAAAAAGCAGCAGGGCGACCATAGGCGAGCCTGTCCATTCCTTCCTGAGAGACTCAGGAAGGGAGAAAAAAGGAGATCAAACGACTTACCCTTGTTGAATATCTTGACTGGTTGTCTGTGCTTGTATAGAATTTCAGCAACGACTGGATGGTCACCAAATTGCCTGTGTGCCCGCTTAACCTGTGTTAAAGGAGACATGCAAGCACTGGGTAGCCACAGAGTCCGTCTGGGGCTCTAGCATATGACTTACCGCTTTGGCCGGACTAACCACCCTACCTCTGACCTCAGTCCTCTGATCTGGAATCAGCATCAAGGCTGCATCCGACTCTTCTCCTGAAAAAAGGGTCGGCCGGTCTCGGAGACGAGGAACACTCGGGGCCTGGAGGTGATGGAAATCTCCGGGAGGGCTTGAGAGGAGGCCCAGCAGGTCCCCTTCTGCGATCCAGTGGTAGGGTCTGGATCAGACCGACTGTTGTCCAGAGTCAGCTGGACCGGGGGAGCATGGCCGAGTGTAGGGAGCGACTGCAACGCCTGCGCGATGGTCCTAGACGCCCTTGAGAGAGAGTCCACAGACTGGGATAGAGGGTCTACCGCTCCGGATAAGGGAGCGCAGCGGAGCTCGGGTGCTGGCGGTGGCATGGGGCGCAAGCCGAGCGGGGGGCGTAGCCTGGATTGGGAGGATTATACCTAGCCGGCTGTGCGTGCATAAAAAGCTATAGGGTGCTTAGGAAAAAAACACTAGTGACGCTAGTGGGGAGACAGGAGAAAAGGGGGAAAAAACAAAAAAAAATTAAAGAGATATAGTCTGTTCCTAAGCAGGAGCAGCACTCACCCAGGTCCTGTCTCCCACCCAGGTCCGCGGAGGTCTCAGAAACTGCAGGGACAGCCTTGCTAAAGAAGAAAAACCGTCCTTCATTTTTTTTTTTTTTTTGCAGTAGGGGGCTGCCCGGATAGGGACCGGGCAGGACCTGCAGGGGTCATGCTTGGGACAAAAAAACACGAGCGCGCAACACGGGGAGGCGGAGATCTGATGGTCTGAGGTAGGCCGAAGCAGGGGACTAGATTAGTGGGTGGCCCGCCGGGAGCGCAGCGCTGAGAGCAGAGAAGTCCTACCTGCGTTCTGCCGACGTCTCTGAGATGCTCGGTCCCATCCTGCCTGCTGGAGAGTTGCCAAGCTGCTGAGCGCTCCTGCGCTGTGTAACCACGATCCCCTGTGAACGCTGGGGAGGCCTGTTGTAGCTGAGCGCTCCTGCGCTGCAGATGTGATCCTCTCCCTGTATGATAGGGGACGCTGGGAGGAATGGGGGCGTGCTGCAGCACTGAGCTGGCTGTCTCCGGGCAGAAGTCGAGGGGGGCGTGGCCGGAAAAAACGCGCGCGCGCGCAAACAGGGGGGCGGAGCGCACCGGCCTGATGTAGGCCCGAAGCCGGAAGCTAAATTAGTGAGCGGCCACCGGGAGCGCAGCGCTGCTAGCGGAGAAGATCCTACCTGCGTCCTGGCGGCGTCGCTCTGATCCACGGCACCAATCTGTGATGCTGCGCCTGCCGGTGAGTCCAGTCTGCCCCTGGGAGACACCGGGGGAAAACGCTGGGGAGCTTGGGGAAAAATGCAGAGCGCTCCTGCGCTGCATGAAGAGATCCACTGCCTGGGCCCAGGGTAGGAGGAAGAACGCTGGGGGAGGCCTGGTGCTGTGAGCGCTCCTGCGCTGCAGTCTGCGATCCTGACATCGGGTCCTGGAGCAGAGATCCCTCGTCGCCTCCACCAGAAGTACCCCTTGGGATGGTACCATAGGGGCCGACGGGGAGTGTGCCCTTACAAAAATTAAAAATATCGGTCCCCAAGCAGCCCCTGGGGTGGTACCATGGGGCAGGAGGGGGATAGGGCCTGGCGTCTCGAGCCCCAGACAACCCTGGGGACGGTTCCCGGAGGGGAGGAGAAGGTGAGGGTTCTCTCTGATGCAGGGACTCCAACCCTGCAGAAGAGACAAAAAACCTAGAAGAGATGAGAAGGCTGAGCGGCGCCGTATTAGCACGAAAAAACGGAAAAAAGCAATAGCCTAAGCTGAGGTTGGCCCACAGAGATATGGGCCCACTTCAGCCTCCTACGACACTAAGCAAAAAACTGGCATAGATCCGCCTCCGGCTCAGGGTGTGCACTGCTAGGGAGGAGCTAACTTTTTTTATGTCTACTTAGTGTCAGCCTCCTAGTCACAGCAGCATACACCCATGGTCCTGTGTCCCCCAATGAAAGCGATAGAGAAAAATATTTTAACACAAACAGTCCCATTCTCACACCACATAAAAATACCCAATTAAAGAAAGCAGCCAAAGCTCTCATTGAGCCCAATAGGAGTCCTTGTGTCCAATCTATAAATAAAGTGACTCAAGTTGCGCAAGGGCCTTAAATAGGTTACCACCTCTAACCTCAGATCTATGGCCTTTATAATTAATTTGCTTGAGTCAGATTTATGGTACAATTGGAAATGTTTTGGTAGGGTTTTTAGGTGTTCCATCTCATGTAGAGTCTTTGTTTTCTCAATGTCCCTGATGTGCTCACGGACTCACACCTTTAACCCCCTAACCCGTGGACGATTTTTCTGTTTTTGTTTTTTGCTCCCCTTTTTCCGAGAGTCGTAACTTTTTTATTTTTCCCGTCAATCTTGCCATAAGAGGGCTTGTTTTTTGCGGGACGTATTGGTCTTTTAAGTGAAACAATGAGTTTTAACATATATAGTACTGGAAAACAGCAAAAAATTTCCACGTGCGGAAAAATTACAAAAAAGTGTGATTGGACAATGGTTTATGGGGTACTTTATTCACCGTGTTCACTGTATGGTAAAACTGATGGGTGTGATACTTCAGGTTGGTATGAGTTCGTTGATACTAAACATGTTTAGGTTTACTTTTATCTAAGGGGTTAAAAAAAGGTTTGTCCAAAAAATTGGAGCACTTTCAGCGCCATTTTCTGCAACTTGTAGTGTTCTCATTTTTCGGGAAATGGGGCTCACTGATGGCTTATTTGTTTGCATGTTTAGCTGAACCATTTTTGCGCAGATGCTACGTTTTGACTCCCTGGAATTGCATTTTGCTCAAAATTTGCGAAGACCAAAAAACTTAACTTTGCCGGTTGGAATTTTTTTTTACGGCTACGCCGTCTACCGATCATATCAATTCATTTTAGATTTTGATAGACTGGGCATTTCTGAACTCTGTGATACCAAATGAGTGTATATTTATTATTTTTTTAACCCTTTGATTTTTAGTGGGGCGAATGGGGAGTGATTTAAATTTTTAGTTGTTTTTTTTAATTCTTTAAAACTTTTTTTTAAACTTTTTTTATTTTAATAGTCCCCCTAGGGGTAAGGATTAGCTGTCTGATCGCTTGTTCATTTCTGCTGATCAGAGCGGCAGAGCTCTGACCAGCTGAAATGCTGCTGCCCTGTTACAACCAGCCGGCTGTAACAGGATGTGAGTCATGATAGCGACATGAGTCATGACATAACCCTGTGCTACCATGGCAACCATCGGCTTCCCGTGATCGCGTCACGGGGACTCCGATGGCGTCGAGGAAAGGAAATTTCCCTGCCATGGACAATTACATTGCGCTGTCAGTATTTGACAGCGCGGTCTAAGGGATTAAAAGGCATGGGTGAATCGTGGATCCACCCTTGCTTGTAAGCTACACATGTCTGCTGTTCAGATCAGCATATATGTGCGGAAATCGGTGCCGGTTTACTGCAGCAGCCGACGATGATTACACCGCCATTATCTACGATGTACCCAGTACGTCCAATGTCTGTAAGAGGTTAAGTCCCTTGTGGTCATTCCTATGTAGATTTTCTGGCATGGATACTGGGCGTAATAAATCACGCCCTTAGAAGCACAAATATGTTGGTGATTTATTGTGTAAGTTTGTGTTCCTTCCGATTTTTTAATGGGAATCTGTCACCAGATTTGGGAACTACAAGCTGTGTCCAATACCACTGAGTTCTTATATACAGCATTCCAAAATACTGTATATAAGAGCCTAGGCTGCTCTGTAAAACGGAAAAAGTACTTTTATAATACTCACCTAGGGTGGGTCCAGTCCAATGGGTGTCGCAGCTCTCCAGTGCGGTGCCTCCTCTTTTAGGTCTGACGCATCCTCTCTGCTGCGATCTTCGGCCTCCTTCTTCCCAGTCCGGTGTGGATGATGTGTCTACGTCATCCACACGAGCCGACATTGCGGTCCTGCGCAGGCGCATTCATCTGCCCTGCTGATCAAAGTACTGTAATGTGCAGGCGCGAGGAAAGGTTAACCCCTTCACGACCGGCCGACTTTACACTTTCCGGTATTTGTGGGGGTTTGCCATTCTTCTGACAGACGTAACTTTTTTATTTTTCAGTCAATATGGTCATGTGAGGGCTCATTTTTTGCAGAATGAGCTGTAATTTTAAATGAAACTGTGAGTTTTACCATGCAGTGTACTGTAAAATGGTAAAAAAAATTCCAAATGTGGAGAAATTGCAAAAAAAAGTGTTATTGCTCTATTGTTTTTGAGAGATTTTATTCACTGTGTTCACTATATGGTAAACCTGATGTGCTGCTGTGATGCCTGAGGTTACTGCAAGTTTGTAGACACCAAACATGAATAGGTTTACTTTAATCTAAGGGGTTAAAAAAATAATCAGAAGTTTGTCCGAAAAAAGTGACGGACGTTTTGCGCCATTTTCTGAGACCCATAGCGTTCTCATTTTTTTAAATCTATGGCTCAGTGATGGCTTTTTTTTGTATCTCGAGCTGACGTTTTTAACAGTATCATTTTTGCGCAGATGCTATGTTTTCATTGCCTGTTATTGCATTTTGCTTAAAATTTGTGGCAACCAAAAAGCGTAATTTTGGCATTTGGAATTTTTTTGCTGCTACGCCGTTTACCAAACAGAACAAATGATTTTATATTTTGATATATATCCGGGCTAAAGACAGCGATACCAAATGTGTGAATATATTTTTTTTTAACCCTTTATTTTTCAGTGGGGCAAAAGAGGGATGATTTGAACTTTTAGGTGTTTTTACTTTTTTTTTACTTTTTCAAAACTTTTTCTTAATTTTTTTTTAAATTTGACTAGTACCCCTAGGGGGCTATTAGGATCAGCTGTCTGATCACTCATTTATTTATCCCAATCAGAGCAGCACAATTTAGACTGGGAGAAATTATCATCTCTTGTAACAGCCAGTATTTGGCTTTTTCTTACAGGACCTGAGTCATATGAGCTACAGGAGTCATCACATGACCCTGTGCTATCATTTTAGCCACCAGATTGTTAAGGGGTTAAAGATCTCTTACGCATATGCACTACAATACATGGATCTGCTTTGAGCAGGGCAGATCAAAGTGCGCCTGCGCAGGACCTCAATGCCAGCTAGTGAGCATGATGTAGGACGCGTCATGCACATGGGCCTCAGAAGAAGGAGGATGGCGATCGCCGCAGAGAGGAAATGCCGGACTAGAAAGAGGAGGCAATGGGTTTGAGATAATGATCAATAACTTTTCTAGCTATTTCATCATCAGCTGACAGTCTCCTTTTTTTCTCAGCCCCAGATCCCCTTGAGTGGAGCCCCAAAAATTGGTCTGTGCGATTTCTTCCTGTAAGCTCCCAAAGTAAGTCTGCCATCTTATCTTTCTTCTTCCTGCTCCAGCTGTAAGGCTACTTTCACATTTGACAGGATGCAAACCGCATATGACCGGATCCTGTGGATTGAATGTGCAACGCATGCAACCGCAATTGTTATTTTATTGTATGCTTCTACTTCTACTTGTGATGGATGAAGGGGAACACAGAATATATCGGCTGGCACTGTAGTCAGCTGAACGGGAATAAGCTGAACTCCTGATCTCACATCCCGCACACGCTGTGATGGATGCAGGTTAACAGCAATCACTGCCTGCTGCCGATCACGTGTGACCATGTTCGGGTTGTGTGGTCATGAGTTCAGCTGAGTTCAGATCAGCTGACTCCAGTGTTGGCCGATTACTTTCTGTGTCCCCCTGCATCCATCGCAGAGTGTTCGGGCTGGAGTTCAACAGAGTTCAGATCAGCTGACTCCAGTGTCGGCCGAATTCAGCTGACCTCACAGGCAGCACACGCTGCGATAGATGCAGGGGGACCCAGAACAAGTAATCGGCCAACACTGGAGTCAGCTGATCAGATTAGTTGATCTGCTGGCTGTATGGTTAGAAGTAGGAATGAGTGAGCACTAAAATGCTCGGGTTCTCGGTAGCCCATGAGTATTTTTTTGTTTTAAATTCATTAAAAAATAAACAAAAACCCCAAACACATAACCCTAACTCTAGGGTTAGGGAGTAAAAAAATAAAATGTGTGGACTGCCGCTGCATTTTCTATTGCTAAGGTAACCCAAGCAGCTACTGGCTGCTAACCCCCACTGCTTATATGACCTTCACTGGCAATGGAAAATCCAGGGAAGCCCTTTTTTAACGTTTTTTGCCCAAAAACTAAAAAAAAAAGACATCTTCACCCTGTTTTTGTATGCTAGCCAGGTACAGCAAGCAGGTACGCGCTGCCCCCAACCCCCAGCTGCCTATTTGTACCCGGTTGGGAACCAAAAATACAGGGAAGCCCTTTTTTAAGTATTTCATGAATTTCATGAAATAATTAAAAAAAACAAAAAACGACATGGGCTTCGGCCAATTTTTCTGACGAGCCAGGTACAACTAGGCAGCTGGGGATGGGAATACGCAGTGCAGGGTGGCCCAAGCTTTCTTGGCCCCCCCCCCTGCTGCGAATTGCAGTCAACAGTCGCCACAGAATATGGCGCTTTCTTAAAAGCGCTATCTTCTGGCGTTGTGTCCAACATCTCTCCAAGCGGCCCTGGTGCCGGGTGGCACGTTGGGTAATAAGGGGTTAATACCAGCTTTGTTTTACCTGCTGGTATAAAGCCTGAGATTGCTAATGTCAGGCCAAGTTTGACCCGGCCATTAAGAATCTCCAATAAAGGGTTAAAAAAAAGACATCACACAGAAAAAATACTTTATTAGAAATAAATACACAGACACACTTAGGGACTCCATCTTTATTACTCCCTCTCACCCCTTCACGATCCTGGTCTTCTGTCTGAGAGAGAGGGAGATTTCTGTATTGACCATGCCAAGCTGCTTTCTGGGCATGCTCAGTACAAAAAACAGGATTCTGTCTATCAGGATCCGGCGACTTCCGGTACAGCAGGATCGGGGTCATTGAAATACATTGCAGGTACCACTGCATGTACTAATACAGATGGCCACCTGGTGGCGCTATAACAACACAAAAATCTAATATCACCCATGTAACGCAGCCTAAGCCTCAAAGGCTACCATTACTATTACCGATAGAGCTAACAGCCATGAATCATCGTGATCCGGACTCACCTATAAAGTGCACTTATAACTGGATGTTTTGAGTAGCCCTGACACGCGTTTCTCACCTGGCTTACTCGCTTGAGGAAAGTGTAATGTGCATGTTTTATTATGTGGTGTCTTGGGCGAGATCGTCGCTGTTTGGGCGCATGCAGGGGGTGGGACGCCGCACATAGAGTCCGCCTCATCCAGTCATTCCAGGGGAAGCGTGGATCGGAAGAATACTTCCACTAACGTCAGTTAACCCATGCATCCTTCTAAGGAAGCTCCCTTGGCGGGGACTCATGCTGAGGCAGCCCCGCACATGCGCACCCAACGAGACCATATCTACTACTGGCAAGTGAAAGGGCACGACCAGGGTGGTAAGAAAATCATCCAAACATAAGGAGAATCAGCCTTAAGCTGGTGTCACACATAACGACGACGACAACGACGTCGCTGCTACGTCACCATTTTCTGTGACGTTGCAGCGACGTCGCTGTCGCTGTGTGTGACATCCAGCAACGACCTGGCCCCTGCTGTGAGGTCGCCGGTCGTTGCTGAATGTCCAGCTTCATTTTTTGGTCGTCACTCTCCCGCTGTGACACACACATCGCTGTGTGTGACAGCGAGAGAGCGACGAAATGAAGCGATCAGGAGCCGGCACTGGCAGCTGCGGTAAGCTGTAACCAGCGTAAACATCGGGTAACCAAGGGAAGACCTTTCCCTGGTTACCCGATGTTTACGCTGGTTACCAGCCTCCGCTCTTGCTGCCAGTGCCGGCTCCTGCACTGTGACATGTGGCTGCAGTACGCATCGGGTAATTAACCCGATGTATACTGTAGCAAGGAGAGCAAGGAGCCAGCGCTAAGCAGTGCGCGCGGCTCCCTGCTCTCTGCACTGTGACATGTAGCTGCAGCACACATCGGGTTAATTAACCCGATGTGTGCTGCAGGAGAGCAAGGAGCCAGCGCTAAGCGCGGCTCCCTGCTCTCTGAACTGTGACATGTAGCTGCAGCACACATCGGGTTAATTAACCCGATGTGTGCTGCAGGAGAGCAAGGAGCCAGCGCTAAGCGCGGCTCCCTGCTCTCTGAACATGTAGCACAGCGACCTTATGATCGCTGCTTCTGCTGTGTTTGACAGCTAAGCAGCGATCATAACAGCGACTTACAAGGTCGCTGTTACGTCACCGAAAATGGTGACGTAACAGCGACGTCGTTGTTGCTGTCGTTTAGTGTGACACCAGCTTTAGCCTAAAGAATATGACCATGTATAGTCCTTAAAAGATTTTCTAATGTCCCTATATCATGCAGAGACAAAATTCTTATAGTAATATGTGTGTATATATATATACCCCTAGATTCTAAATGGACCTTGCGATACCACAAAGTGGGACCACAGTCATGGCGCAGCTTGAAATGTCTCTGGATCATCCTCAGGGAATCAAGATCCACAACATCACACACCGCAATTATGTCCCTAACATGTTCCCTCGTGCGGACGCGTTGTTCCCTTGATGTTAACCCAATATAAATTAGGCTACAGCCACATACTGCATAATAGATAACGTGACTTTTACTGCATGAGTTGTAACTTTTTATTTTATACTCTTTAGGTCCATCCCAAGCTGACAACATCTCTGGGCAGACAAAAGGAAAACAACCAAATTTGGGACTCCCTTTCTCAAAGCGAGATACCACCCTAGGTACGTAATGGTTCTTCACCAGCATATCCTTTAGGCTTTTCCCCCTTCTAACAGGTAAGAGTGGGCGATGAGTAAAACGTCGTTCAAACTCTGGTCGGTCTTCAGTAACGACCAGTGTTTGTTCAAGATCTGCCTGATCGCCCCCCTCTGACTGTTAACTTGGAGATGAAATGTATCTGTGAGGCAAAAGATTCTTCCCTCTTACTTGTTGATAATAATTGTACCCGTGGAGAACCCTTTTCTGTCTGGTACCCCATTTTTATATTATAGTCCAGAAAATCAATTGCCTCCCGATCTGTCTTATAGGTTAGTTTGATGTTATATGGGTTATTGTTCAACCAAGTCATGAAGCTCTGCAGTTCAGGACCGGTACTTCTCCAGATAATAAAGATGTCATCTATCTTACCACCTAGTGTAAAATTAATAGATTTTGGATAAGCCAAATGGACGACAATGTTTTAATTTTGTTACATACATTTTTCCTTCTGAGTCCTCTGATACCATACCAAAAAAATATTCAATGCACATGATTCAAAAGATAGATTTTCAGCGTAGTTTCTCCTTGATGAAAAATGAACCTTGAAATGGTAGCCTCATTTTAACCAAAACCTGGTATTAATAATTGGACAAATTGAAGAAGGACATGGCATTTGATTTACGAGTAATGCAACAACCTTTTCCCAGTTGATCAGTTTTAGACATCCTTAAAATTATCATTAGTGATGACTAGATATGGGCGAATGCTAAAATATTCGGGTTCGGATTGTTCAAATCCAATAATTTCTACATTTGTGTATTCATACTGAATAACGAACCCAATCCAAGTCAATGGGAAACTCGAATAATTTTCTAGAGGACCTTGGAAATAGGCCTGCGAGGGCTGTAAAAATATTGCAATTGATGGAAATTTGTTGAAACTGAATGGCAACAGCATGCGGAAGATGCCTGAATGTATTTCTGACTCACATTTTATTTCTGGGAGTAATTTTGCCAAAGTATTATGCCACTTTTATGGATAGTAGTGGTCACTCAGTTCAATGAGGTCACCTGAGGTCAGGTTACCTGCGATCTAGGTGGATGACAATGGGCAGCTCCAGCTGTGACCGCAAATAATCTAATTTACGTCACCACACATCGCTGCGACTCATTCTCTGCCTTAAGATCACAGCGGGTGGTCATATTCTATGCCCACGCGCTGTCACTTCAGATGTAGCAGAGCTGGAATCGTTATGGGACCTCGTGTGGATTACATCAGACCTGGGTGTTTTTGGGGTTAATAAAGGAGTGAAAGAGGGTGTTGTTTTTATCTTATTTTGTGTTTGTGTTTATTTCTTTTCACTTACAGATTAGTAATGGGGGTAGGGTTTTCATAGACCCTGCCATTGCTAATCTAGGGCTTAGTGGCAGATGTGAGCTGTTATTAACCCCTTATTAGCCTGATTGCCACCGCACCAGGGGATTCGGGAAGAATCGGGTAAAGTGCCAGGATTGTCACATCTAATGGATGTGACAATCCTGAGTGGCTGTGGGCTGCTATTGTTATAACGCGCCTGCTTTATTCTTATTTTCTTTATTTTTCCTTTTTTTATTTTTTATTTCCAAAGGTTCCGGATCATTATCCGGAGTTCCCTGAGAATTCCAGGCCCGGGTCCGGTACTCGGGTATTTTTAAAACCTCTCGGATTCTAAATTTTACAGTTCGGGTCTGTCCATCACTAATCAATAGACAAACAAAAAAAGTGCATAGTGTTTATGTAGTTGTGTAAACAGAAATATTATATGCAAAATTAAAAATGACATGCCATAAGGCAAACAAAATCAAGAAATGCAAAAAACTAAATTATTGAGTAAATGTATTAAATATTAGTTGTATCCTAACTATAATTAAATTGTTGTACAATGTTTTTCTCCACTTTTCTTAGGTAATAATCGTTTTTCTTATTTTCTCATAGGCACTTCATTCAGGGAAAAGACCCAATCAAAGTCAACATCTAAGTCACTGAGCGGGTCGCGTGAAGTACCTCAAAATTTGCAGACCACCACAGGTATTTTAGCATATACAGATCTCTAAATTATGGATAAAAAGAAACAATTAAAAAATAATTTAACACAAACAGTCCCATTCTCACACCACATAAAAATACCCAATTAAAGAAAGCAGTCAAAGCTCTCATTGAGCCCAATAGTAGTCCTTGTGTCCAATCTATAAATCCAATAACTCAAGTTGCGCAAGGGCCTTAAATAGGTTACCACATCTAACCTCTGATCTATGGCCTTTATAATTAAAGGGGTTATCCGGCTTATTTTGACTTTTCTTCATTATTACCCTATTGGGCTACATTGGGGCAGGTAAGTAGCTGGTGATCACTTACCTGCCCTGCTGTCAGCCTTTTTTCCCCGGCTCAGAGCGGTCATGTGATCGCTCCTGCCGCAATTTTGCTGCTTCCAGTCATTTCATGTCAACATGGGCAGGACCATGTTGACATGCAAATCTAGAACAGCATGTTGCCGCCCTGCTGGGCGAGTACAGTGCGTGGGGTCCCCGCACCTCTTCCCTGCACCCTCCTACACATTCCTCCGCACCCAGTACTCTCCCCGCCCACGGTGTCAACGCCAGCACCAGGCCCCCTGCTCAGGATAGCAGGTGTGCCCGTGCAGTCTGTGTCCCGCTCCAGCCCCGCGGCTGCCTTCATTGCAGGCTCAGCAGCCTCTCACATTGCAGCGCAGGCAGCCGCGGGGATAACGAGCGCTGCCATCAGGATGTTAGATGACATCATTGCCTGCTGTGACAATCTTCGCTTCACTCCTGTCAGCGCTGTCACTGCCTTCTATGCCGCTGCGTTCTCACGTCACTAGCGGTGACGTCTCGGGCGATACTGCTGAGAACGCGGCGGGCATAGAAGTCAGGGACAGCGCTGACAGGAGTGAAGCGAAGATCGTCACCGCAGGTAATGATTTCATTTAACCTCCTGACAGCAGCGCTCGGCATCCCCTGCAGTGACCTGGGCTATTGATGTTAGCTCAGGTCACTGCATTACTCTCCCAGCCAATGAGGAACATTCTGTTCTTCATTGACTGGGACATTGACTATGGTATGGATTGTCATGGGACCCCCTTATTGGATTATGCTGGACCTGGATTTGTTTTTCTTTTGAATAAATTGGTGAATGAGGGAATGTTTTGAGGAGTGTTTTTTCAGATAAAACTTTTTTTTTTGTTGTCTATTTTTTTTTATTACTGACTGGGTTTGTGATGTCGGATATCTGATAGACGCGTGACATCACTAATCCCAGGGCTTGATGCCAGGTGACATTACACATTTGGCATCAACCCCTTATATTACCTCGTTTTCCACCGCACCAGGGCACGGGATAAGTTGGGGCGAAGCACCAGGATTGGCACATCTAATGGATGTGCCACTTCTGGGGCAGCTGTGGCCTGCTATTTTTAGGCTGGGGAGTGTCCAATAACAGTGGGCCTCCCTAGTCTGAGAATACTAGACCACAGCTGTCTGCTTTACCTTGGCTGGTGATCCAATTTGGGGGGACCCCATGTTTTTTGTTTTAAATTATTTATTTAATTTAAAATAACAGCGTGGGGTGCCCTCTGTTTTAGATTACCAGCCAAGCTGAAGCTGCCAGCTGTGGTTTGCAGGCTGCAGCCATCTGCTTTACCCTAGCTGGCTACAAAAGTATGGGGGACCCATTGTCGTTTGTTTTTTTTTTAATTATTTTTGATTTATTTTTTGGATAAATACAAGGCTAAGCACACATTAGTGCCACATGAAAGTTACTAAAGGGTGCCAGCTTAGAATATGCAGGGGGGGTAGGACATTATATGTCTTTCTCATCTATCTATCTATCTATCTATCTATCTATCTATCTATCTATCCCTCTGTTCATTCATTCATCCCTCTATCTCTCTGTCTCTATATCTATCTATTCATCTCTATATCTACTCTTCTATTTATCTTTCTTGCTGCTTCCGTTTTTTGCGGTACGCAAAAAAAAAACGGAAGGCACACGGATGACACACGGATGTATTCGTGAAAAAATTGGGCATTTTTTTCGGACCGCAAAAACGGAACGGTCATGTGAATGTAGCCTACATGTTTTCCCTATGGGGGTAGGGGTTGGTACAGAACGATGGTGAGGGGGAGGTCGGTACAGAGCGCCGTGTGTGTGTGTGTGTGGGGGAGGGTTGCAGAGCCTGATATGTGTGGCGCAGAGCCCGATGTGTGTGTGTGTGTGTGTGTGTGTGTGTGGCACAGAGCCCGATGTGGGGCTGTTATTTTCATTGCTAGAGTGAGAACAGATCAGGTGCTGGGGTAGAATACTGACAGGGAATGTGTGTGCAGGGGGCGGGCATTGGACGGGGCTGGACAGTGAGGCCGGGCGGTGCCAGCTCTAACTGAGGTTTTGCACAGGAAGTGGTCAGTTTGCTAGAGCAAAATGTAAACAAAGAACTGCAGAGAATAAAGGGATAATTCAACTGGAACAAAAGTTAGAAAACAAAAAATAACAATGTAGGGGTGTTTTATATGACAATACAGCACAGATAAACTCAAATTTTTTTGGTAAGCTAATGTCGGACAACTTCTTTAATTTGCTTGAGTCAGATTTATGGTACAATTGGAAATGTTTTGGTAGGGTTTTTAGGTGTTCCGCCTCATGCAGAGTCTTTGTTTTCTCAATGTCCCTGATGTGCTCACGGACTCCCACCTTTAACCCCCTAACCACTGGACGATTTTTCCGTTTTTGTTTTTTGCTCCCCTTTTTCCGAGAGTCGTAACTTTTTTATTTTTCTCGTCAATCTTGCCATAAGAGGGCTTGTTTTTTGCAGGACGTATTGGTCTTTTAAGTGAAACCATGAGTTTTACCATATATGGTACTGGAAAACAGCACAAAATTTCCACGTGTGGAAAAATTACAAAAAAGTGTGATTGGACAATGGTTTATGGGGTACTTTATTCACCGTGTTCACTGTATGGTAAAACTGATGGGTGGGTGTGATACTTCAGGTTGGTATGAGTTCGTTGATACCAAACATGTTTAGGTTTACTTTTATCTAAGGGGTTAAAAAAAGGTTTGTCCAAAAAATTGGAGCACTTTCAGCGCCATTTTCTGCAACTTGTAGTGTTCTCATTTTTCGGGATATGGGGCTCACTGATGGCTTATTTGTTTGCATTTTGCAATTTGTGAAGACCAAAAAACTTAACTTTGCCGGTTGGAATTTTTTTTTACGGCTACGACGTCTACCGGTCATATTAATTCGTTTTAGATTTTGATAGACTGGGCATTTCTGAACTCTGTGATACCAAATGAGTGTATATTTATTATTTCTTTGTCGCTCCATTGGGAGACCCAGACAATTGGGTGTATAGCTTCTGCCTCCGGAGGCCACACAAAGTATTACACTTTTAAAAAAGTGTAACCCCTCCCCTCTGCCTATACACCCTCCCGTGGATCACGGGCTCCTCAGTTTTATGCTTTGTGTGGAAGGAGGCACACATCCACTCATGGAAAAAAAAAAAAAAAAGAGTTATCATACATAGTATGACAGAAGAAAAGAAGTCCCCTATGGGGTCCCCGGCATGCTCCCTTCTCACCCTACTATGTCGGCGGTGTTGTTAAGGTTGAGGTACCCATTGCGGGTACAAAGGCTGGAGCTACATGCCGTCTCCTTCACCATCCCTTATGCGGCTCTGGGAGAAGTGGGAGCTTCATCGGTCATTCACCTGCTGAGACCGTGCTCCATCCGCAGCCCCTGGTGGAACCTGCTGGACCGGAGCGTTTTCATCCCCAGGGACCGGGCCCTGCACCTTCATGGTACTCTGTGTCCCCATGGGGGGACGGTACGGGGAGAGAGGTCGCCTCTCTCCCCAGTAGCGCCGTCCGTTGTTTTTTCATCGGACTTCCGCGCCGGCCGTGCCTGCTTGTCGGGCATGGCCTTAAATTTAGTCCCCGGCTTCATCGCGGCCTAGTCGCGAAAAATCCCGCCCCCGGGCCTGCTTGTCAGGGGGAAGGGCGGTATTACCGACAGAGGGCTGGAGCATCGTTGCATGCCTCCCCTCCCCTCTTATGGACCACTATGGGGCCTCCAGATTCCCGCCTTTTGCTGGCGCCGCCCATGGCTCCACTCCCTCCTTGAGAGCTCCGGCGGCCATGTTTGGCATTCTGCCGGTGTATGCTGCAGCTGCACATCTCTACAGCTCTGGGGGACCCACGACAGGGAATCTGGAGGACACCAGCGGTTGGTAAGCCACACCGGTCACCCGGTGCTGGTTCCCCTAGGGTGCCGTGATATATATATCTACATATATTATATATATTCGGAACGGCTGTTTAACCCTTTCCCATATACCCTCAGTGGTCGCTCTCCTAAGGGACACTTATTGCTTGCAGCATGTCGTCCACAAGGAGCAAAGCCCTTAAGACACAGGTTTTTTTCGCAGCCTGTACCTCTTGTGGGGCTATGTTGCCTGCGGGATCCACCTACCCTCACTGTGATCAATGCTCGACTCCTGCCACGCTTGCTCAGCCGGAGCCCGGGGCACTTGTGGGCCCCTCGGCTCATGTAGATCCCCCTGCTCCTCCTGAGCAGGCTGCAGGGACAGAGTCACCGTCATTGGCCTCTTTCGCTGAGAAACTCTCTGTCACTTTCTCAATCCATTGCACAGTTTATGGACAAATGGTCATCTAAGCTCCTTGAGGCTTTGCAATCCATACCGGGCTCTTCACAGGCCCCGGCCCCTGTTAGTTTGTCTCCTCCAGGGCCTTCTCGGTCCGCGCCGCAGTGCGCTCCCAGGATAGCCCCTAGGTCCCAGGCGGAGGACTCCTGCCTGGATCGCAGTCCCAGACCGGCTAAGCGGCCTCGCTGGGACTCTTCCCCGGCTTCCTCACGCTGCTCTGGATCTCAGCTGGAGGACTCTCAGGATGACGAGGCGGACGTGGGAGCTCAGGGCTCTGACCCTGACTTCGCCCTCAACCTTGATACCCCTGAGGGGGACGCCTTAGTAAATGATCTTATTTCGTCCATCAACCAGGTGTTGGATCTCTCTCCCCCGCCTCCAACGGTAGAGGAGTCGGTTTCTCAGCAGGAGAAACACCAATTTCGATTCCCCAAACGTACGCGCAATACGTTCTTTGATCACTCTAACTTCAGGGACGCTGTCCAGAAGCCCAGAGCGGTCCCGGAAAAGCGTTTTGCTAAAAGGCACTCTGACACGCGTTATCCCTTTTCACCTTAGGTCGTTAAGGGCTGGGCGCACTCACCCAAGGTGGATCCGCCAGTCTCTAGATTGGCTGCTAGGTCCGTTGTGTCTGTTGCCGATGGCTCATCCCTGAAGGATGCCACTGACAGACAGATAGAGCTCTTGGTGAAGTCTATTTATGAGGCCACGGGCGCGTCTTTTGCCCCGGCCTTTGCGGCTGTGTGGGCTCTCCAAGAAATCTCGGCATGTCTGACTGAGATTAATGCTGTCACGCGGAATTCTGCTCCGCATGTGTCTTCCTTGACCTCTCAGGCATCAGCATTTTCGTCCTAAGCCATGAACGCCGTCCTGGACTCTGCTAGCCGTACGGCTGTAGCATCCGCTAACTCCGTGGCAGTCCGCAGGGCCATGTGGCTGCGCGAATGGAAAGCAGACTCTGCTTCCAAAAGGTTCTTAACTGGTTTGCCTTTTTCTGGCGAACGTTTGTTTGGCGAACGGTTGGATGAGATTATTAAGGAATCCTCGGGAAAGGACTCCTCCTTACCCCAGTCCAAACCTAAGAGACCTCAGCAGAGAAAAATCCAATCGAGGTTTCGGTCCTTTCGTCCCTCCGTCAAACCCCAATCCTCTTCGTCCAACCGGCCGGAGAAAGGCCAGAGGAACTCCTATGGGTGGCGGTCCAAGTCACGCCCCCAAAAGGCCGCAGGAGGCACTGCCTCCAAGACGGCCTCCTCATGACTCTCGGCCTCATCTAGCCACATCCTCGGTCGGTGGCAGGCTCTCCCGCTTTGGCGACGCCTGGTGGCCACACGTTCAAGACCGATGGGTGAGAGACATTCTGTCTCATGGTTACAGGATAGAGTTCAGCTCTCGACCTACGGCTCGTTTTTTCAGAACCTCCCCACCCCCCGCACAGGCAGACGCACTGTTTCAGGCAGTGGACGCTCTAAAGATGGAAGGAGTTGTGATTCCCGTTCCCCTTCAGGAACGTGGTCGCGGATTTTACTCCAACTTGTTCGTGGTGCCAAAAAAGGACGGGTCTTTCCGTCCCGTTCTGGACCTCAAGCTGCTCAACAGACATGTGAGAACCAGACGGTTTCGGATGGAATCTCTCCGCTCGGTCATCGCCTCGATGTCACAAGGAGACTTCCTAGCATCGATCGACATCAAGGATGCTTATCTCCATGTGCCGATCGCACCCGAACACCAACGTTTCCTGCGTTTCGCCATCGGGGACGAACACCTTCAGTTCGTCGCATTGCCCTTCGGCCTGGCGACAGCCCCACGGGTCTTCACCAAAGTCATGGCATCCGTCGTGGCGGTCCTGCACTCTCAGGGCCACTCGGTAATCCCATACTTGAACGATCTCCTAGTCAGGGCCCCTTCTCGGGTGGCGTGTCAACGAAGTCTTACCGTCACTCTGGCGACTCTCCAGCAGTTCGGGTGGATCATCAATTTCCCGAAATCCAAGTTGACGCCGACCCAATCACTGACTTACCTCGGGATGGAGTTTCATACCCTTCCAGCGTTAGTCAAGCTACCGCGGGACAAACAGCTTTCTCTGCAGGCGGGGGTGCAGTCACTTCTTCGGAGTCAGTCACACCCCTTAAGGCGCCTCATGCACTTCCTGGGGAAGATGGTTGCTCCTATGGAGGCAGTGCCGTTCGCGCAATTCCATCTACGGCCACTCCAATGGGACATTCTTCGCAAATGGGACAAGAGTTCGTCTTCCCTCGACAAGAACATCTCTCTTTCACTTGCAACCAAAACATCACTTCAGTGGTGGCTCCTACCCACATCTCTGTCTCGGGGAAAATCCTTCCTCCCCCCAACCTGGGCCGTGGTCACCACGGACGCGAGCCTGTCAGGTTGGGGAGTGGTTTTTCTCCACCACAGGGCTCAAGGAACCTGGACTCCAATAGAATCGTCCCTTCATATCAATATTCTGGAGATAAGGGCAGTATATCTAGCCCTATTGGCTTTCCATCGGTGGCTGGAGGGCAGGCAGATCCGAATCCAGTCGGATAACGCCACTGCCGTCGCCTACATCAACCACCAAGGCGGCACTCGCAGTCGTCAAGCCTTCCAGGAAGTCGAGCGGATTCTGCAGTGGGTGGAAGTCACAGGCTCCACCATCTCCGCAGTTCACATCCCGGGCGTGGAAAACTGGGAAGCAGATTTTCTCAGTCGTCAGGGCATGGACGCGGGGGAATGGTCTCTTCACCCAGACGTGTTTCGAGAGATCTGTCGCCGCTGGGGAATGCCGGACGTCGATCTCATGGCATCGAGACACAACAACAAGGTCCCGGCCTTCATGGCACGGTCTCAGGATCACAGAGCTCTGGCAGCGGACGCTCTGGTCCAGGATTTGTCGCAGTTTCGACTGCCATATGTGTTTCCCCCTCTGGCAATGCTGCCCAGAGTACTACACAAGATCCGGTCCGACTGCCGTCGCGCCATTCTCGTCGCTCCAGACTGGCCGAGGCGGTCGTGGTATCCGGATCTGTGGCATCTCACGGTGGGTCAACCGTGGGCGCTTCCAGACCGTCCAGACTTGCTGTCACAAGGGCCGTTTTTCCATCTGAATTCTGTGGCCCTCAACCTGACTGTGTGGCCATTGAGTCCTGGCTCCTAGCGTCTTCAGGGTTATCTCAGGATGTCATTGCCACCATGAGACAAGCCAGGAAGCCAACGTCCGCCAAAATCTATTACAGGTCTTGGCAACTTTTCTTATCCTGGTGCTCTGATAACGGTTTGTCTCCATGGCCGTTTGCTTTACCCACATTTCTTTCATTCCGACAATCTGGAATGGACAAGGGTTTGTCCCTCGGCTCTCTCAAGGGCCAAGTGTCGGCGCTCTCCGTGTTTTTTTTTCAAAAGCGTCTAGCCAGGCTTCCGCAGGTCCGCACGTTCCTGCAGGGGGTTTGCCACATGGTCCCACCTTACAAACGTCCGTTGGATCCTTGGGATCTTAACAGGGTTCTGACGGCTCTTCAAAAGCCGCCTTTTGAGCCGCTGCGGGATGTTTCTCTTTCCCGTCTTTCTCAGAAGGTGGCCTTCCTGGTGGCGGTCACATCACTTCGGAGAGTGTCTGAGCTTGCAGCGCTGTCATGCAAAGCCCCCTTCCTGGTTTTTCACCAGGATAAGGTGGTTCTGCGTCCTGTCCCGGAATTTCTTCCTAAGGTGGTATCCCCCTTTCATCTAAATCAGGATATCTCCTTGCCTTCCTTTTTCCCTAATCCAATTCACCAGTGTGAAAAGGATTTGCACTCTTTGGATCTAGTGAGAGCACTCCGGTTCTACGTGTCTCGCACGGCGCCCCTGCGCCGTTCAGACGCGCTCTTTGTCCTTGTCGCTGGCCAGCGTAAGGGCTCTCAGGCCTCCAAGTCAACCTTGGCTCGGTGGATCAAGGAACCGATTCTCAAGGCCTACCGTTCTTCTGGGCTTCCACTTCCTTCAGGGTTGAAAGCCCATTCTACCAGAGCCGTAGGAGCGTCCTGGGCTTTGCGGCACCGGGCGACGGCTCAGCAGGTGTGTCAGGCAGCTACATGGTCTAGTCTGCACACTTTCACGAAGCACTATCAAGTGCATGCCTATGCTTCGGCAGACGCCAGTCTAGGTAGGAGAGTCCTCCAGGCGGCGGTTGCCTACCTGTAAGAGGGGACCGTTTTCGGCTCCTTTTATTGAGGTATTCTTTTACCCACCCAGGGACTACTCTTGGACGTCCCAATTGTCTGGGTCTCCCAATGGAGCGACAAAGAAAAAGGGAATTTTGTTTACTTACCGTAAATTCCTTTTCTTCTAGCTCCTATTGGGAGACCCAGCACCCGCCCCTGTGCCCTTCGGGCTGGTTGTTCTTTTGTGTACACATGTTGTTGATGTTGATTTGTTCTTATGGTTCATGGTCTTCAGTTCTCCGAACATCCTTCGGATTGAATTTACCCTAGACCAATTTATAAGTTTTCTCCTTCCTGCTTTTGCACCAAAACTGAGGAGCCCGTGATCCACGGGAGGGTGTATAGGCAGAGGGGAGGGGTTACACTTTTTTAAAAGTGTAATACTTTGTGTGGCCTCCGGAGGCAGAAGCTATACACCCAATTGTCTGGGTCTCCCAATAGGAGCTAGAAGAAAAGGAATTTACGGTAAGTAAACAAAATTCCCTTTTTTTTAACCCTCTTATTTTTAGTGGGGCGAATGGGGAGTGATTTAAATTTTTAGTTGGTTTTTTTAATTCTTTAAAACTTTTTTTTAAATTTTTTTTATTTTAATAGTCCCCCTCGGGGTAAGGATTAGCTGTCTGATCGCTTGTTCATTTCTGCTGATCAGAGCGGCAGAGCTCTGATCAGCTGAAATGCTGCTGTCCTGTTACAACCAGCCGGCTGTAACAGGATGTGAGTCATGAGTCATGACATAACCCTGTGCTACCATGGCAACCATCGGCTTCCCGTGATCGCGTCACGGGGACTCCGATAGCGTCGAGGAAAGGAAATTTCCCTGCCATGGCCATTTACATTGCGCTGTCAGTAATTGACAGCGCGGTCTAAGGGATTAAAAGGCATGGGTGAATCGTGGATCCACCCTTTCTTGTAAGCTACACATGTCTGCTGTTCAGATCAGCATATATGTGCGGAAATCGGTGCCGGTTTACTGCAGCAGCCGACGATGATTACACCGCCATTATCTACGATGTACCCAGTACGTCCAATGTCTGTAAGAGGTTAAGTCCCTTGTGGTCATTCCTATGTAGATTTTCTGGCATGGATACTGGGCGTAATAAATCACGCCCTTAGAAGCACAAATATGTTGGTGATTTATTGTGTAAGTTTGTGTTCTTTCCGATTTTTTAATGGGAATCTGTCACCAGATTTGGGGACTACAAGCTGTGTCCAATACCACTGAGTTCTTATATACAGCATTCCAAAATACTGTATATAAGAGCCTAGGCCGCTCTGTAAAACGGAAAAAGTACTTTTATAATACTCACCTAGGGTGGGTCCAGTCCAATGGGTGTCGCAGCTCTCCAGTGCGGTGCCTCCTCTTTCAGGTCTGACGCATCCTCTCTGCTGCGATCTTCGGCCTCCTTCTTCCCAGTCCGGTGTGGATGATGTGTCTACGTCATCCACACGAGCCGACATTGCGGTCCTGCGCAGGCGCATTCATCTGCCCTGCTGATCAAAGTACTGTAATGTGCAGGCGTGAGGAAAGGTTAACCCCTTCACGACCGGCCGACTTTACACTTTCCGGTATTTTTGGGGGGTTTGCCATTCTTCTGACAGACGTAACTTTTTTTATTTTTCAGTCAATATGGTCATGTGAGGGCTCATTTTTTGCAGAATGAGCTGTAATTTTAAATGAAACCGTGAGTTTTACCATGCAGTGTACTGTAAAATGGCAAAAAAATTCCAAATGTGGAGAAATTGCAAAAAAAAGTGTGATTGCTCTATTGTTTTTGAGACATTTTATTCACTGTGTTCACTATATGGTAAACCTGATGTGCTGCTGTGATGCCTGAGGTTACTGCAAGTTTGTAGACACCAAACATGAATAGGTTTATTTTAATCTAAGGGGTTAAAAAAATAATCAGAAGTTTGTCCGAAAAAAGTGACGGACGTTTTGCGCCATTTTCTGAGACCCATAGCGTTCTCATTTTTTTAAATCTATGGCTCAGTGATGGCTTTTGTTAGTATCTCGAGCTGACGTTTTTAACAGTATCATTTTCTTTACGTTCCTTTGGGAGACCCAGACCTTGGGTGTTTAGCTTCTGCCTCCGGAGGACACACAAAGTACTACACTTGAAAGTGTAGCTCCTCCCTCTGAGCTTATACACCCCCTGGTGAGCAGACCCAGCCAGTTTATCGCTTTGTGTTCAGGAGGCATACATCCACACATGCATTCTCATATGATTTTTTCCTTTTTGGAATGAGATTGAAGAAGTGCGGGTCCACGTCTGGACCCCCGGCATGTCCCTTCTCACCCCACTGTGTCGGCGGTGTTGTAAAGTTGATTTCCAAGGCTGGAGCCTTACATGCCGTGCTCCTTCACCATCCCTCCTGGGCTCTGGCTTGAAGTGGGAGCCAGCACAGTCTCCATGCCTGGCAGGAGACCGGTCTCCATCCGCAGCCCTTCAGGACCCTGCTGGACCGGAGCACTCATCCCCAGGGACCTGGCCCTGCGTCTCAGCAGCTAAGTACCTGAGACGTTTATATATTGGGGGTCCCTGTGCTTTATTGTTTGGGGAGAGTGTGCTTACTGTATTTATTGGCATTTCCGGCGGATTCTCTAGCTGTCGCCCGAGAACCGGTCTCTGGTTGTGGACCACTGTATATACTCTCTGGGGTTCATTCTCTTGCAGAGCCCCCGCTCCAGCAGCATGTCTCACATGAGGAGCAAGGCTCCAAAGCTTTATACTGTATGCGCTGCATGTAAGCTCCAGCTGCATGAACCGAGCACCTATCCACATTGTGATGTCTGCTCTAACTTGGTGGTGCCACAGCATGGAGTCTCACCCCCAGTGGTCTCTCAGGCTGCTCCTGCACCTGTGGCTGAACCCCCGGCTTGGGTAGAATCCTTTTCTAGGTCTATTTCCCAGTCTTTTGCTGAGTCCATGGGACTTCTGTCCAGGACTTTGATGAATATGCATCAGCCCCCTTCACAGGGTGCCTCTACTGCTAAGGGTCCCTTAGGACCGGAGCTCACAGAGGATTCATCATCAGGGCCTAGACCCCGTCCTCCTAAGAGGAGACGCAGGGTTTCCTCTCCCTCCTCCTCCCGCGGCTCTGATTCAAGAGCTGACTCGCAGGATGAGGAGGATGCCTTTACAGGGGGCTCGGAGGCTAACTCCATGTACCCCATTGATCTGTCCGAGGGTGACTCAGATCTTAGTGACTTGATTGCTTCCATTAATTCTGTACTGGATCTCAATCCGCCAGTATCAGAGGAACAACCCTCTCTGGCAGAAAAACACCAGTTTACCTAGCCTAAGAGAGCAAAGAGTGTGTTCTTTAACCACTCCAGTTTTCAGGCTGCTGTGACCAAGCCCAGGGCCTGTGCTGACAAACGCTTCCCAAAGCGTGGTTCTGATGACCGTTTTCCCTTTCCACCTGAGGTGGTCAAGGAGTGGGCTCATTCACCAAAGGTAGACCCTTCGGTGTCTAGGCTCTCAGCCCGGACCGTTGTGTCGGTGGCTGATGGCACCTCCCTTAAGGATTCCACTGACTGTCAGATTGACCTTCTGGCCAAATCCGTGTATGAAGCGGCGGGGGCCGCGTTTTCCCCGACTTTTGCAGCAGGAGATGCATTCCCTCACCAGGGAATCTATGCCCGAAATGGTTGCCTTAACTTCTCAAGCTTCAGCTTTTTCATCTTACGCCATGTCTGCCATGCTGGAGGCTTCTCACCGCACTGCGGTGGCTTCGGCTAATTCCCTCATTATCCGCAGGATCTTGTGGCTTCGAGAGTGGAAGGCAGATGCTTCTTCTAAGAAGTACCTTGCTGGGCTCCCTTTTGCTGGGTCCCGGCTGTTCGGAGAACAGCTGGATGAAATTATTAAGGAAGCTACTTTCGGGAAGAGTACTTCCATGCCACAAACCAAAACCAGGAAACCTGCCCAGGGTAGGAGTCAGTCGAGGTTTCGCTCCTTTCGTTCCTCCAACTGGTCGTCCTCTAAGCCCTCGGCCTTGTCCGCTAACTCAGCCAAGGACCAGAAATCCAACTGGCGCCCAAAAGCGCGTCCACAGAAGACCGCAGGAGGTGCTGCCACTAAGGCAGCCTCCTCGTGACTCTCTGCCCGCTCCGGCGACGTCCTTAGTCGGTGGCAGGCTCTCCCACTTTGGCGACGCTTGGTTTCAACACGTCTCCGATCAGTGGGTGAGAGATATCATCTCCCACGGCTACAGGATAGAATTCTCTTCCAGCCCGCCAAACAGATTTTTTCTCTCAACTCCCCCTTGCTCCAAGGCCGCCGCCTTCTCACAGGCCGTGGCAGCCTTGCAGGCCAACGGAGTAATTGTACCAGTTCCCGCCCGGGAACGGTTCAGAGGTTTCTACTCAAATCTCTTCCTAGTTCCCAAAAAGGACGGTACCTTCCGGCCCATCCTGGATCTCAAGCTTCTCAACAAGCATGTTCAAGTGCGGCACTTTCGCATGGAGTCTCTGCGATCAGTCATTGCCTCAATGACCCAAGGGGATTTCCTGGCATCCATCGACATCAGAGATGCCTATCTGCATGTTCCAATTGCAGTTTCACACCAGCGTTGGCTACGTTTTGCAATAGGAGAAGATCATTTCCAATTCGTGGCTCTTCGCTTCGGGTTAGCCACGGCCCCTCGGGTATTCACCAAGGTCATGGCAGCAGTGATTGCAGTTCTGCACCTCCAGGGGTTGGCAGTGATTCCTTACCTGGACGACCTTCTAGTCAAGGCTTCATCCAGCGCAGACTGTCATCGGAGTGTCTCGCTCACTCTCGCCACTCTAGCCCAATTCGGGTGGCTTGTCAATCTTCCCAAATCCTCTCTGACTCCGACCCAGAGTCTCACGTACCTAGGGATGCAGTTCGAGACTTTGCCGGCACTTTTGAAGTTGCCCTTAGTCAAACAGCAGTCACTCCAGCTAGCGGTGCGCTCTCTGCTGAGGCCCCGCCGTTATACCCTCAGGCGTCTGATGCAGGTGCTGGGTCAAATGGTAGCGTCCATGGAGGCTGTTCCCTTTGCCCAGTTCCATCTGCGCCCCCTGCAGCTGGACATTCTCCGCTGTTGGGACAAGCGGCCTTCCTCCTTACACAGGTTAGTGGCTCTGTCGCCACGGATCAGGAGCTCTCTTCAGTGGTGGCTTCGGCCCCTCTCCCTGTCCCAAGGGCGCTCCTTCCTGACCCCGTCCTGGGTGATTCTCACCACGGATGCCAGTCTATCCGGCTGGGGAGCGGTATGTCTCCACCACAGAGCGCAGGGCACTTGGACTCCGTCCGAGTCAGCCCTTTCAATCAATGTGCTGGAAACCAGAGCCGTGCTTCTAGCTCTCCTAGCTTCTCACCACCTGCTGGCGGGCAGGCACATTCGAGTCCAGTCAAACAACGCGACCGCGGTTGCCTACATCAATCACCAGGGCGGGACACGAAGCCGCCTAGCAATGATGGAGGTACAACGCATCCTTCAATGGGCGGAGGACTCCAAGTCCACCATATCCGCAGTCCACATCCCAGGCGTGGAAAACTGGGAGGCAGATTATCTCAGCCGTCAAACCGTGGACGGTGGCGAGTGGTCCCTGCACCCGGCAGTGTTTCAGTCAATCTGCCGCAAATGGGGCACTCCGGACGTGGACCTAATGGCATCCCGTCACAAATTTTCCTGTCCTGGTGTCGCTCTACCGACCATCCTCCTTGGCCATTCTCCTTGCCGACCCTTCTGTCTTTTCTACAGTCCGGTCTGCAGCTAGGACTGTCCCTCAACTCTCTCAAGGGACAAGTCTCAGCTCTGTCAGTTCTGTTCCAGCGGCGTCTCGCTCGGCTGGCTCAGGTTAGCACCTTCATGCAAGGCGCGTCTCACATCATTCCGCCTTACCGGCGGCCCTTGGATCCCTGGGACCTTAACTTGGTTCTCACGGTTTTGCAGAAACCCCCTTTTGAGCCTCTTGGGGAGGTTTCTTTGTATCGTCTTTCTCAGAAGGTGGCCTTTCTGGTGGCCATAACTTCCCTCAGGAGAGTCTCTGATTTGGCTGCGCTCTCTTCGGAGTCACCTTTTTTAGTTTTTCATCAAGACAAGGTGGTTCTCCGTCCGACTCCGGACTTTCTTCCTAAGGTGGTCTCTCCTTTCCACCTTAACCAGGACATTACCCTACCTTCCTTCTGTCCGGCTCCTGTTCATCGCTTTGAAAAAGCGCTGCATACTCTGGATCTGGTGCGTGCTCTCCGGATCTATGTGTCTCGCACCGCTGCGCTTAGGCGGTGCACCTCTCTTTTTGTGCTAACCACAGGTCGGCGCAAGGGCCTCCCTGCTTCTAAGCCGACCTTAGCCCGTTGGATTAGATCGACCATTTCGGACGCCTACCAGAGTACTCAGGTGCCTCCCCCGCCGGGGATCAAGGCACATTCGACCAGAGCTGTCGGTGCCTCTTGGGCTTTCAGGCACCAGGCTACGGCTCAACAAGTCTGTCAGGCTGCCACTTGGACTAGCCTGCATACCTTCTCGAAGCACTACCAAGTGCATGCTCATGCTTCGGCAGATGCGAGCTTGGGCAGACGCATCCTTCAGGCGGCTGTCGCCCATTTGTGAAGTTAGGTTCTGCCTACTTCTTAATTTTTCTGTTTATTCCCACCCAGGGACTGCTTTGGAACGTCCCATGGTCTGGGTCTCCCAAAGGAACGATAAAGAAAAAGAGAATTTTATTTACTTACCGTAAATTCTTTTTCTTATAGTTCCGTATTGGAAGACCCAGCACCCTCCCTGTTGCCTGTTGGCAATTTCTTGTTCCGCGTGTTATCACCGGCTGTTGTCGTGGACAGAGTCTCCGGTTGTTCCGGCTCTTGCTCTGTTCTACTTGTGGGTGGCTATTCTCCTTCAGCTTTTGCACTAAACTGGCTGGGTCTGCTCACCAGGGGGTGTATAAGCTCAGAGGGAGGAGCTACACTTTTAAGTGTAGTACTTTGTGTGTCCTTCAGAGGCAGAAGCTAAACACCCAAGGTCTGGGTCTCCCAATACGGAACTATAAGAAAAAGAATTTATTGTAAGTAACAAAATTCTCTTTTTTGCGCAGATGCTATGTTTTCATTGCCTGTTATTGCATTTTGCTTAAGATTTAGGGGGTGATGCGGGGTGCATTGTGTGTGTGTAGGGGCTGATGGACGGTGCATTATGTGTGTGTGTGTGTGTGGGTGTAGGGAGTAATGGGGGTGCATTGTGTGTGTAGGGAGTAGTAGGGGTGCATTGTATTGTGAGTGTGTGTGTGTAGGGGGTGATGGGGGGTGCATTGTGTGTGTGTAGGGGCTGATGGATGGTGCATTGTGTGTGTGTTTGTGTAGGGAGTAATGGGGGTGCATTGTGTGTGTAGGGAGTAGTAGGGGTGCATTGTATTGTGAGTGTGTGTGTGTAGGGGGTGATGGGGGGTGCATTGTGTGTGTGTAGGGGCTGATGGACGGTGCATTGTGTGTGTGTTTGTGTAGGGAGTAATGGGGGTGCATTGTGTGTGTAGGGAGTAGTGGGGGTGCATTGTATTGTGTGTGTGTGTGTGTGTAGGGGGTGATGGGGGGTGCATTGTGTGTGTGTAGGGGCTGATGGACGGTGCATTGTGTGTGTGTGTGTGTGTAGGGAGTAATGGGGGTGCATTGTGTGTGTGTGTGTGTGTGTGTGTGTGGAGTAGTGGGGGTGCATTGTATTGTGGGTGTGTGTGTGTAGGGGGTGATGGGGGGTGCATTGTATTTGTGTGTGTAGCAGGTGAAGGGGGGATGTATTTGTGTGTGTGTGTGTGTGTGTGTGTGGGGGGGGGTAATGGAGCGTGTATTGTGTGTGTGTGTGTGTGTATGTGTGAGGGTAATGGGGGTGCATTGTAGTGTGTGTGTGTAGGGGGTGATCGGGGGTGCATTGTGTGTGCGTAGGTGGGGATGGGGGGGTGCATTGTATTGTGTGCGTGGGGAGATGGTAATGGGGGGTGCATGGTATTTGGGTGTGTGTATGTAGTGGGTGATGGGGGGATGTATTGTATTGTGTGTGTGTGTGTGTGTGTGTGTGGAGAGGGGCGCGGAGTCATTAATCGAGCTATAGTTACATTTAATTCTCAAAATTTTCGTTTCATTCACCTTTTCCGTTCTAATATTTTACAATGTGAACGACCATGGCTTTGATCCTGGGTACGCCCATGCACAGGCCTGAGTGGGCCCCGGCACCCAGCCTTTCAATCGTAAACTTCAGTGATCGTACAAGTTCTGTATGATCACTGAAGTTTTCGCAGTTGCAGGACCTTTAGTGACATCACATGTGTCATGTGACTCACCAAAGGTCCTAGCGGTGCACTGCGGGAGTCCCCAGGCCTGCACCAACCGCGCCGGTATTCAGATGTATGCGCGTCTTTCAGGCGCGCAATACATTTGTACAGTGCGGCCGGTGACAGGAGGGAGAGCAGCTCTGCTCAGCCCCGCAACGTACCGTCATCGCCAGGGCTGCAGAGGAGCGCGCCTCAGTCCTGCACCGACATCATCATCACCGAGGCCACAGCTGCAGGGATGAAGAGGAGGACGCGCAGGCACAGGTAAGCGCTCCAGAGGAGTCGAAGATGTACTTTTATATGAGGGGCTGCGGGTGGGGGAGGAGCAGTGTTATTTTACAAGTGGCATTAAGAAGCGGTGGGGGACTTTATGGAGCATATTATGGGGCAGTGGCGGACATAATAGGGCAGTGGGGGACATAATAGGGCAGTGGGGACATTATAGGGCAGTGGGGGACATTATAGGGCAGTGGGGGACATAATAGGGCAGTGGGGGACATAATAGGGCAGTGGGGGACACAATAGGGCAGTGGGGGACACAATAGGGCAGTGAGGGACACTATAGGGCAGTGGGGGACTTTATAGGGCAGTGGGGAACATTATAGGGCAGTGGGTGACATTATAGGGCAGTGGGTGACATTATAGGGCAGTGGGGGACATTATAGGGCAGTGGGGGACATTATAGGGCAGTGGGGGACATAATAGGGCAGTGGGGGACATTATAGGGCAGTGGGGGACATGATAGGGCAGTGGGGGACATGATAGGGCAGTGGGGGACATGATAGGGCAGTGGTGGACATGATAGGGCAGTGGTGGACATGATAGGGCAGTGGGGGACATGATAGGGCAGTGGGGGACATGATAGGGCAGTGGGGGACATGATAGGGCAGTGGGGAACATCATAGGGCAGCGGGGGACATCATAGGGCAGCGGGGGACATAATAGGGCAGCGGGGGACATTATAGGGCAGTGGAAGGACATTATAGGGTAATGGGGGCCATTATGAAGCAAATTGGGGCATTATAGGTCAGTGGGGGACGTTGTGAAAGAAATTGGAACATTATAGGGCAATGGGGGACATTATGAGGCATCAAAGATTTTGGAAGGCAGCATAGTATAATGAGGAGGGGGGGATTTATACAGGGATGTAGTTGGGAGAGATATTATAGAAAGGGCAATTTTTGGGGGGACATTTTGGAAAGGGGCACTTTGTGGGGCTATTTTGGAGAGCAGGATTGTGGGGTGATATTTTGAGCAGGAAGCAATTAACAACCCCTTCTGATTCCACTTGTTTCCCCAGACATTATTAAATAAAAGGGGCCAGGATGAGGGACATAATTACTATATGGGGCCAGGATGAGGGACATAATTACTATATGGGGCCAGAATGAGGGACATACATTATTAGTTTATGGTGGCACATGGGGCATAATTACTGTAGGGGCAAATTAGGGGACATTATTACTGATGAAATATAAGTTCATTTTGAGGATACTGTCTCCAATGGGGGAACAAGAGTCTGACGTGGTGTAGAAATTGGGGAAATAGTGAGGAATGTACTCTGGGAGTGATCGGCTATAGGTGACTGTTATTTTCTGCAGAGTCACGTCTTGGCAGGAAGAAGTGATGACGGTCAGCGCCGGATGAAGAGAAAAAGCGAAGATGAATAAAGTCAGCTAGAGACGTCACTGGTAAGTCAGTCACGGTATTTCTCCCTTGTATGTGGTTGTATTCGGTCACTATGTGGTCTGGTCACGGTGTGGTGGTATTTCTCCCTTGTATGTGGCTGTATTTGTTCAGTGTTTGGTGGTAATATGTGGTCTGGTCACGGTGTGGTGGTATTTCTCCCTTGTATGTGGCTGTATTTGGTCACTGTTTGGTGGTAATATGTTGTCTGATCACTGTGTGGTGGTATTTATTACTTGTATGTGGTTGTATTTGGTCACTATGTGGTGGTAATATGTTGTCTGGTCGCGGTGTGGCGGTATTTCCCCCTTGTATATGGTATTATTGATTTTGGTATAGTGGATTGTGTTGTGTATGGAGGTTACTTTCTCTCTATAAGGGGGAGATTTTTTCCAGTAGAAATTAAATACTTAAACATTTAACCCCTCCCCTCCCTGTCCTGCCCTGTCCTGTGACTATTACACTGCAGTAAATATGCACTTACAGAGATTCTCCAGTGAAAACAAGTAATCACCTTTACTAAGGCCACGTGCACACACTGAGTATTCAGTGAGTTTTTTTACCTCAGTATTTGAAGCCAAAACCAGGAGCAGTAAAATCAGAGAAAAAGTGTGTGAACGTAGCCTAAAGATTAGTGATAACTTATTCATCTGTGTGGACCGATTGCTGGGACCTGCACCGATCGTGCAACTTTTATCCCCCATTACACTGGAGCTCGTGTCCGACTCGACCCCTGATCCATTCATTCCCTCAGTGGCTGCGAGCGCTGCGCTTGTTATTATCTGGCTGCTCCACAGAGGATGAATGGAGCTGCGGTCACACATCCCACCCCACAGAGGATGAATGGAGCTGCAGTCACACACCCCACCCCACAGAGGATGAATGGAACTGCGGTCACACATCCCACCCCACAGAGGATGAATGGAGCTGCTGTCACACACCCCACCCCACAGAAGATGAGTGGAACTGCGGTCACACATCCCACCCCACAGAGGATGAATGGAGCTGCGGTCACACACTCCACCTGCTGCTGCAAAAAGTTCCCCAATCTTCCTATCGGTGCGGTTTCCACTGGTCTGGTTCCACCGATCAATAAGTTATCACCAACCTACCCTGTGGATCGGTGATAACTTGTTTTCACTAAAGACCCCATTACTGCAAACTACTATAATTGTACATCCCAGTTATGATGCACAATATAGATGTGCAGGAGCCGTCTGTGTATACAGTCAAAGCAACACAATAATGGCGATAACACTAATGGGTGTTTATATTTAGCTGTAGGGTGGGCCCCTGGAGTCAATTCTCCTGGTGGGCCCCAGACAGCCCAGTCCACCCCTGGCTATCATGATAGCCACCAGATCGTTAAGGGGTTAAAGATCTCTTACGCATATGCACTACAATACATGGATCTGCTTTGAGCAGGACAGATCAAAGTGCGCCTGCGCAGGACCTCAATGCCAGCTAGTGAGCATGATGTAGGACGCGTCATGCACATGGGCCTCAGAAAAAGGAGGATGGCGATCGCCGCAGAGAGGAAATGCCGGACTAGAGAGAGGAGGCAATGGGTTTGAGATAATGATCAATAACTTTGCTAGCTATTTCATCATCAGCTGACGGTCTCCTTTTTTTCTCAGCTCCAGATCCCCTTGAGTGGAGCCCCAAAAATTGGTCTGTGCGATTTCTTCCTGTAAGCTCCCAAAGTAAGTCTGCCATCTTGTCTTTCTTCTTCCTGCTCCAGCTGTAAGGCTACTTTCACATTTGACAGGATGCAAACCGCATATGACCGGATCCTGTGGATTGAATGTGCAACGCATGCAACCGCAATTGTTATTTTATTGTTATTTTATTGTATGCTTCTACTTTTACTTGTGATGGATGAAGGGGAACACAGAATTTATCGGCTTGCACTGGAGTCAGCTGATCGGGAATAAGCTGAACTCCTGATCTCACAGCCCGCCCACGCTGTGATGGATGCAGGTTAACAGCAATCACTGCCTGCTGCCGATCACGTGTGACCATGTTCGGGCTGTGTGGTCATGAGTTCAGCTGAGTTCAGATCAGCTGACTCCAGTGTCGGCCGATTACTTGTTCTGTGTCCCCCTGCATCCATCGCAGAGTGTGCGGGCTGGAGTTCAACAGAGTTCAGATCAGCTGACCCCAGTGTCGGACGAATTCAGCTGACCTCACAGGCAGCACACGCTGCGATGGATGCAGGGGCACCCAGAACAAGTAATCGGCCAACACTGGAGTCAGCTGATCAGATTACTTGATCTGCTGGCTGTATGGTTAGAAGTAGGGATGAGTGAGCACTAAAATGCTCGGGTTCTCGGTAGCCCATGAGTATTTTTTTTTTTTAAATTCATTAAAAAATAAACAAAAACCCCAAAAACATAACCCTAACTCTAGGGTTAGGGGGTAAAAAAAATAAAATGTGTGGACTCCCGCTGCATTTTCTAATGCTAAGGTAACCCAAGCAGCTACTGGCTGCTAACCCCCACTGCTTATATGACCTTCACTGGCAATGAAAAATCCAGGGAAGCCCTTTTTTTAACGTTTTTTGCGCAAAAACTAAAAAAAAAAAAGACAGCTTCACCCTGTTTTTGTATGCTAGCCAGGTAGAGCAAGTAGGTACGTGCTGCCCCCAACCCCCAGCTGCCTATTTGTACCCGGTTGGGAACCAAAAATACAGGGAAGCCCTTTTTTAATTATTTCATGAATTTCATGAAATAATTAAAAAAAAACAAAAAAACGACATGGGCTTCGCCCAATTTTTGTGATGAGCCAGGTACAAGTAGGCAGCTGGGGATGGGAATACGCAGTGCAGGGTGGACCAAGCTTTCTTGCCCCCCCCGCTTCGAATTGCAGTCAACAGTCGCCCCAGAAAATGGCGCTTTCTTAAAAGCGCTATCTTCTGGCGTTGTATCCAACATCTCTCCCAGCGGGTGGCACGTTGGGTAATAAGGGGTTAATACCAGCTTTGTTTTACCTGCTGGTATAAAGCCTGAGATTGCTAATGTCAGGCCAAGTTTGACCCGGCCATTAAGAATCTCCAATAAAGGGTTAAAAAAAAAGACATCACACAGAAAAAATACTTTATTAGAAATAAATACACAGACACTTTATTAGAAATAAATACACAGACACACTTAGGGACTCCATCTTTATTACTCCCTCTCACCCCTTCACGATCCTGGTCTTCTGTCTGAGAGAGAGGGAGATTTCTGTATTGACCATGCCAAGTTGCTTTCTGGGCATGCTCAGTACAAAAAACAGGATTCTGTCTATCAGGATCCGGCGACTTCCGGTACAGCAGGATCGGGGTCATTGAAATACATTGCAGGTACCACTGCATGTACTAATACAGATGGCCACCTGGTGGCGCTATAATAACACAAAAATCTAATATCACCCATGTAACGCAGCCTAAGCCTCAAAGGCTACCATTACTATTATCGATAGAGCTAACAGCCATGAATCATCGTGATCCGGACTCACCTATAAAGTTCACTTATAACTGGATGTTTTGAGTAGCCCTGACACGCGTTTCTCACCTGGTTTCCTTGCTTGAGGAAAGTATAATGTGCATGTTTTTATATGTGGTGTCTTGGGCGAGATCGTCGCTGTTTGGACGCGTGCAGGGGGTGGGACGCCGCACATAGAGTCCGCCTCATCCGGTCATTCCAGGGGAAGCAGTTAACCCATGCATCCTTCTAAGGAAGCTCCCTCGGCGGGGACTCATGCTGAGGCAGCCACGCACATGCGCATCCAACGAGACCATATTACTACTGCCACCTACTACTGGCAAGTGAAAGGGCACGACCAGGGTGGTAAGAAAATCATCCAAACATAAGGAGAATCAGCGTTAGCCTAAAGAATATGACCATGTATAGTCCTTAAAAGATTTTCTAATGTCCCTATATCATGCAGAGATAAAATTCATATAGTAATATGTGTATATATATATATATATATATATAAATATATATATATATACACCCCTAGATTCTAAATGGACCTTGTCAATACCACAAATTTTCAATCCTGTGGGACCACAGTCATGGCGCAGCTTGTAATGTCTCTGGATCATCCTCAGGGAATCAAGATCCACAACATCACACACCGCAATTATTCCCTAACATGTTCCCTCGTGCGGATGCGTTTTTCCCTTGATGTAACCCAATATAAATTAGGCTACAGTCACATACTGCATAATAGATAACGTGACTTTTAGTGCATGATTTGTAACTTTTTATTTTATACTCTTTAGGTCCATCCCAAGCTGACAACATCTCTGGGCAGACAAAAGGAAAACAACCAAATTTGGGACTCCCTTTCTCAAAGCGAGATACCACCCTAGGTACGTAATGGTTCTTCACCAGCATATCCTTTAGGCTTTTCCCCCTTCTAACAGGTAAGAGTGGGCGATGAGTAAAACGTCGTTCAAACTCTGGTCGGTCTTCAGTAACGACCAGTGTTTGTTCAAGATCTGCCTGATCGCCCCCCTCTGACTGTTAACTTGGAGATGAAATGTATCTGTGAGGAAAAGAAGGATTTTTGTGTACTCACCGTAAAATCTCTTTCTCTGAGTCTTCATTGGGGGACACAGGACCGTGGGTTATGCTGCTGCTGTCACTAGGAGGCTGACACTAGGTAAACAAAAAAATTTAGCTCCTCCCTAGCAGTATACACCCTGAGCCGGAGGCGTACTCAAATCAGTTTGGTGCACAAGCAGTAGGAGAAGTACAAACACAACCATACCCAAATCCAGGTAACTACTACAATAAAGTCGCCATGCTTAAAGTGGCCGAGGAACATGGACCACTGAAACATTGCAGGCAATAAGTAAATGACAAAAAAACAAAACCATAAACCAAAACCAAGCAGGGTGGGTGCTGTGTCCCCCAGTGAAGACTCAGAGAAAGAGATTTTACAGTGAGTACACAAAAATCCTTCTTTCTCTTTCGTTTTATTGGGGGACACAGGACCGTGGGACGTCCAAAAGCAGTCCCTGGGTGGGAAGAGGCAAGCCCCACGGATAGGAAGGAAACGGCCTCCCTCGGCGGGCTTGCCCAAGATGTGAATGCACCTACCTTGTTCAGGTGTGCTACTGCCGCCTGCAAAACCTATTTCCCAAGACTGGCCTCTGCCGATGCTTGGGTGTGAACCTGGTTGAACCTGGTAAAGGAATGCAGACTAGACCAGGTGGCGGTTCCACGGACCTGGTCGGCCGACGTCTGATGCGTAAACGGCCAAGAGTTTCCCACCGCACGGGTAGAGTGCGCCTTTACTCTCCGAAACGGAGAGCTGTCCTTTATCCCAGAGGTCTTGGAAATGGCGGAACGGATCCATCTGGCAATTGAGGCCCTGGGTACCAGCATGCCCCTCTTGGGTACGGATGGAATGAAGAACAGACCGACCGTCTTACGGGAAGGTGCGGTCCTGGAGGCATAGAGTTTGAGGGCTTGCACCAGGTCCAGAGTATGCAAGGCCCTTTCAAGGCTGTGAGAAGTACCAGGATCGGAGGACAGAGAAGAAAATCTCCTCATTTGGCTGGAACGGTGAGACCGCCCTGGTCAGAAGGGAGGGATCTGGCCGGAGCACCACCTTGTCCTGGTGGAAGACCCGAAAAGGGGTAAGGACCGAAAGATCTTTTAGCTCTGATGATCTTCGTATAGAAGAGATGTCAACGAGGAACACCACTTTCCACAACAGGTGAGAAGGAAAGAATCTCGAAAGGTGCAAATGGTGGACCTTGAAGCGAACCTAGCACTAGCATAAGGTCCCACTGTTCAAGTGGACGACGATACGGCGGAGCTGGATGGACAACTCCCTGAAGGAAGGCCTTGATCCGCGGGCGATAGGCGAGAGTCCTCTGAAACAGAATTGACAGAGCCGACACTTGGCTTTTAAGCGTGGAGAATGTGAGACTTGCATCCAGACCTGACTTGAGGGGCGGGAGAAGGAGAGAGAAGAGATGCTGTGTTCTTCAGACCACCGGAGGAAGAAACGCTCCACGTGCGGTAGTGGATTCTCGCAGAAGATGGCATCCTGACCCTAATCATTGTCTATATTAACTTGTCTGTCGAAAAGCCTGCCTGAGGTATTACCCAGGATACAGGAGCCAGACTGACAAATTTAGGACTTTGAGTTCTGGTGGGAGAGGGAGAGAGAGAAGGCCCTGCCACAGAAGATCAGGATGGTCTGGAAGGCACCCCGGGACGACCTCGTGGGGCTGAATAAGTTCCGCGAACTATGCTATTCTGGGCCACTCTGGAACCATTAGAATAACTGGAAATCCTTCCGCCCTGATGTTCTTGAGAACCTTCGGAATCAGGGGCCGCAGCGGGAAGAAGT
Organism: Anomaloglossus baeobatrachus; assembly: GCF_048569485.1. Taxonomy (NCBI): domain Eukaryota; kingdom Metazoa; phylum Chordata; class Amphibia; order Anura; family Aromobatidae; genus Anomaloglossus; species Anomaloglossus baeobatrachus. The sequence continues at coordinate 133,550 of NW_027444480.1, read as the reverse complement.
ACGGGAGCCTGCACTGGGTCCACACGTCGACCCCTAGTGCCAAGTGGTCGCGGTAGCCCGCGATGAACCATGGAAACTGACAGTCGAATCAAGAGGCCATTAGGACCACCTTCGGAGTCCTTTATCTGCCACCGATCTGGTTGAAGCTTTCCCTGTTGAGGGACCATTCGCCTGAAGCGAGACCTTCCTTGCTAGGTAGGCATATTGAATGTACAGCGACAGCAGAACTTCGCCGACTTCCATGGAGGTGATCACAGAGCGGGGGGACTCCATGCAAAATGCTCGAGGGCTCACCGACCTGCTGAGAAAGCTCCGGGACGGGGCGGACCGAGCCGACCTTCTTGGGGACCACAAAGAGGCTGCAGTAAAAACGCTGGAAGAGTTCTGATGGAGGGACTGGTACCGCAACTCCAGAGTGGAGGAGAGATTCCATGAAGGGGAGGAATACGCGAACACGCACGGGAGAACCAGGAGGGAGAGAATGAAAAAACGTCTCGGTGGCATTGAATCAAATCTATTTCGTGGTCTGAGACAATGATCCCTCTGACCTAGGTGTCTGCATCTAAAGGGAGCCAGACATGCTGGGAGCAAGACAGTAGCCCCCCTACTAGTCTGGCACTGCTGCCCGCAGACCGCGAGTCATTTGGAGGAGCGGTGATGAGACCTGGAGGCAGACTTCATGGACTGGAGGGGACGCGAACACCAGGAGGGATTGGTCATGAATGACGGAGCCTTCTTGTCCCTCCGAAGGGAGGATGTTTTCCGAGGATGAGGTGTTCTGGACGTGCTTGGGCTGAACTTAGGGAAGAGGAGTACTCTTTTCTCCCATAGCCTTGAAGATCGACTGGACTAGCCTAGCACCGAAAGGACGCTCCCCTAAGAACGGAAGGGAAGTCAGCTACTTACAGAAGCCGGATCAGCGTTCCAGGTCCTGACCCTGAGGACTCGACAGATGGCCACACTGTTGCAGGGGCCTGGGCCGCGCAATTGGCATACGCCAGGGCTGCGTTGAGAAGGTACTCACCAGCGAGTGTGAACTGCGAAGAGATGCTATCCAGTTCCGGAACGGCAGAGACGGCACAGAGTCCGCTGCGCAGAATGTCCGCCCAGGACATCAGTGGCTTTGCAACCCCAACCGAGGCAAAGGCTGGGGAAGGGGAAGTTCCCGCTGGTTCGAAGGCAAAACGGGCCCACCTGTGAATGGTACGATCCGTGGAGTCCCTGAGAGACGCACTGTTAGGGGTGAGAAGTCAGGCAGGATCTGGCGGGCTGACCACAGGGAAGCCTGCCCATTCTTCTTGGAGCCCTTCAGAGAAGGGATAATGTAAAATAATGGACTTACTGCTGGTACATACCGTGACCGGCTGTTGCCTGTGGTTGCTCCGTAGCTCAGTGAACTCTGAATGTCCACTGAATGCGTTATGGACTCGCCTCGTCCGCTTAAAGGAGACTTGGGTGCTCTGAGAAGAGACGGGATCACCTGTATCCTCAGAGTCTGATTCACCGATTCTACCAGGCTATCCACCATGCGCCGAACATCAGCCGACTGCTCGGAATCCAGCAGAGGTGGTACATCTGAGTCATCACCCGATAGGTTGGAGGACTCGCGGGAGGAGAGGAGTCTGGACCTGGGGATGCGGGAGAAGCCTGGGAGGACTCTGAAGACGAGACATGGCAGGTCCGCTTCTGAGCTGTAGCAGAGGACTGTGGGACGAGGCTCACTTACTCCTGAGGAGGCTGCGCTGGGCCTGTGGAGGGCAGACCGAGCGTCGGAAAGAGACGCAGAGCTTGCGCAATGGTCCGAGAAGCCTTAGCGGGGGGAGTCTAGGGACTGAAACAGGGATGCCGACCATTCGGGAGGAGGCGGGAAGCTGGACCCTGCAGGAACGGAGGCTGCGTGGCAGCATCTGAGGCATTGATGGCAGTGTCCTGTTGGTGCTGCGGGTCTGCAGAGCAGCCTGGGCATAGCGGGACATCCTGACCTAGAGGGAATTCACCAAGGGAAGGGGACCTATTTGGATCGGGCGGACCAGGATTATGTAAAGGTACTCTCGCTGGGGCTGCTAGGCAGGAGAACAACTAAACTGTCGCTAACCAGTGAAAGTTATCTAGCGAGGGTTATCTCCATAGGAGCAGAGGGTACCCAGGTCCTGTGCGCTGCCCACCAGTCCAGAGAGAGAAATCCAGGTCACATCGAAGCCAGGAGGTAAAGAACAGCGCGCTGCTGCCTCATACGTAGAAAAAGGGGTTGAGGCCCCACGGTTATATGCTCTAAAGGGGGTTGTGTGGTGGAACACTTATCAAATTTGTTTGCCAGAGCAGTAGCTTTCTCCCAAGGGCGATTCTGATATTATAGTTCATGCCCGGTTCTGTCTATTTAAACTCCTGAGAAAAACTGGATCAGAACTAGGAAGCCATCATTAGAGCAATAAGGGGGGGGCAAGGACTCCCACACCTCTACAAGACAAATACTAACTCCGCTTTCTGCTTATAGTAATGAAATGGTATATATCATTAGTTCTAACTGAGCTTGATCTAGATGTAGAAAATGTATCTCACTTGCTCATGAGTTTTATGATCCTGTTAGCATGCCAGCCTGTTTGTTATTACAAGTCATTGCCTCTTTCTGTCTCAAGTTAACTGATTGATAGCATAATGAGCTAAATTGACCCACATCTAAGCACAAACCTTCCTATATAAGTAAACCTTGCTAAGGGGAAGCATTTATCATTATTATTATAAGACAATGTACACTCTGCCTTGCATCCACATAAAGTGACAGATTAAAGCTAATCTACCTGTGTAACAAAGCTTATAGTTCTCAAGACCTCATCATACAAAATGAGGCCATTGCAAAAGTACCTAGAAGCAACTCTGCTAATAGATAAGCTGGGCTACACAGGCAGACTGGGAGGCAGAACAAGATGGTGAAGAGAAGCTGGAGTTGGCTGGGGGAGGGGCCGTATGAGGGCGGGAAACAGGGCATCCACCGCCCACACTGTGATGCCTGGAGGCTGAGCGGTGGGCGGAGTCGGGGGCGGAACGGCCGGCAAGCCAATACCGTTGCAGCGGGGGGCGTGGCTGGGACGCAGGGAGACTAGGCCGAGACCGGGGCCTAAATTTTCAGCCGCCCGAGGGGGAGAAGGTAGGGGAGAGACTGTCCTACCTGACATCTGCGGTGCCGCTCCAGGGATGGTCCGGTGTGCAGGCAGTGGGCTTTGCACTTGCCTGTGTCCAGCGCACACCTGAAGGTAAGGCTGTGGGCTTCAGGGACGCGGGGAGAGGTGTCTGGAGAGGCAGAGAGGTGGACGCCTGATGGAGGGAAGAAGCTCTTCTGCAACTGTAGGCAGCGATGTGGGCCCCATCCGAAAAGGTGAAAACGCTGCGGGGGTCCAACCTCTGTAGCTTGTCCCTGTGCGCCCTTTGGAGTAATACCACAGGGTGGATCAGGGGTGCCCATGTAGGATCTGCCCCACATGCACTCCCGGGAGTGGTACCACGGGAATGGACAGGGGAGAGGGCCCGACATCTCAAACCTCTGCGACCCTGGGGAGTAGTACCCAAAGGGCTGGAGGGAATGAGGGTGAACATAGGCGACACCTGCAGAAACAGAGAAAAAGGAGAATGAGAGCGATGAGCGTCGCCGAAAAAAATGACAAATACGCAAGAAAAATGTGGCTGAGGGGGGCCGAGATGGCCCACATCAGCCTCCTACGACACTAAGCAAAAACTGATTTGAGTCCGCCTCCGGCTCAGGGTGTATATATGGAGGAGCTAACTTTTTTTGTCTACTTAGTGTCAGCCTCCTAGTGACAGCAGCAGCATAACCCACGGTCCTGTGTCCCCCAATGAAACGAAAGAGAAAAGATTCTTCCCTCTTACTTGTTGATAATAATTGTACCCGTGGAGTACCCTTTTCTGTCTGGTACCCCATTTTTATATTATAGTCCAGAAAATCAATTGCCTCCCGATCTGCCTTATAGGTTAGTTTGATGTTATATGGGTTATTGTTCAACCAAGTCATGAAGCTCTGCAGTTCAGGACCGGTACTTCTCCAGATAATAAAGATGTCATCTATCTTACCACCTAGATGTAAAATTAATAGATTAGGGATAAGCCAAATGGACGACAATGTTTTAATTTTGTTACATACATTTTTCCTTCCTGAGTCCTCTGATACCATACCAAAAAAATATTCAATGCACATGGTTCAAAAGATAGATTTTCAGCTTAGTTTCTCCTTGATGAAAAATGAACCTTGAAATGGTAGCCTCATTTTAACCAAAACCTGGTATTAATAATTGGACAAATTGAAGGACATGGCATTTGATTTACGAGTAATGCAACAACCTTTTCCCAGTTGATCAGTTTTAGACATCCTTAAAATTATCATTAGTGATGACTAGATATGGGCGAATGCTAAAATATTCGGGTTCGGATTGTTCAAATCCAATCATTTCTACATTTGTGTATTCATACCGAATAACAAACCCAACCCAGTAGTGGTCACTCAGTTCAATGAGGTCACTTGAGGTCAGGTTACCTGCGATCATAGGTGGATGACAATGGGCACCTCCAGCTGTGACCGCAAATAACCTAAGTTACGTCACCACACATCGCTGCGACTCATTCTCTGCCTTAAGATCACAGCGGGTGGTCATATTCTATGCCCACGCGCTGTCACTTCAGATGTAGCAGAGCTGGAATCGTTATGGGACCTCGTGTGGATTACATTTGACCTGGGTGTTTTTGGGGTTAATAAAGGAGTGAAAGAGGGTGTTGTTTTTATCTTATTTTGTGTTCACTTACAGATTAGTAATGTGGGTAGGGTTTTCATAGACCCTGCCATTGCTAATCTAGGGCTTAGTGGCAGATGTGAGCTGTTATTAACCCCTTATTAGCCTGATTGCCACCGCACCAGGGGAATCGGGTAAAGTGCCAGGATTGTCACATCTAATGGATGTGACAATCCTGAGTGGCTGTGGGCTGTTATTGTTATGACGCGCATGCTTTATTCTTATTTTCTTTATTTTTCCTTTTTTTATTTATTATTTCCAAAGGTTCCGGATCATTATCCGGAGTTCCCTGAGAACTCCAGGCCCGGGTCCGGTACTCGGGTATTTTTAAAACCTCTCGGATTCTAAATTTTAGAGTCCGGGTCTGTCCATAACTAATCAATAGACAAACAAAAAAAGTGCATAGTGTTCATGTTGTTGTGTAAACAGAAATATTATATGCAAAATTAAAAATGACATGCCATAAGGCAAGCAAAATCAAGAAATGCAAAAAACTAAATTATTGAGTAAATATATTAAATATTAGTTGTATCCTAACTATAATTAAATTGTTGTACAATGTTTTTCTCCACTTTTCTTAGATAATAATCTTTTTTCTTATTTTCTCATAGGCACTTCATTCAGGGAAAAGACCCAATCAAAGTCAACATCTAAGTCACTGAGCGGGTCGAGTGAAGTACCTCAAAATTTGCAGACCACCACAGGTATGGTTTTAGCATATACAGATCTCTAAATTATGGATAAAAAGAAAAAGAAACAATTAAAAATAATTTAACACAAACAGTCCCATTCTCACACCACATAAAAATACCCAATTAAAGAAAACAGCCAAAGCTCTCATTGAGCCCAATAGGAGTCCTTGTGTCCAATCTATAAATCCAATGACTCAAGTTGCGCAAGGGCCTTAACCCTTTAGTGACGGAGCTAATTTTCACCTTAATGACCAGACCAAATTTTGCAATTCTGACCAGTGTCACTTCATGAGGTTATAACTCTGGAACGCTTCAACGGATCCCGGTGATTCTGAGATTGTTTTTTCGTCACATATTGGACTTCATGTTAGTACCAAACTTAGGACAATATTTTTTGTGTTTATTTATGAAAAAAATTGAATATTGGCAAAAATTTTGAAAATTTAGCAATTTTCAACTTTTGAATTTTTATACCGTTAAACCAGAGATTTCTGTGACACAAAATAGTTAATAAATAACATTTCCCACATGTCTACTTTACATCAGCACAATTTTGGAAACAAAATTTTTTTTCGTTAGGAAGTTAGAGGGGTTCAAAGTTTATCAGCAATTTCTCATTTTTACATCAAAATTTACAAAACCAGTTTTTTAGGGACCACATCACATTTGAAGTGACTTCAATAGGCCTAGATGACAGAAAATACCCAAAAGTGACACCATTCTAAAAACTGCACCCCCCAAAGTACTCAAAACCACATTCAAGAAGTTTATTAACCCTTCAGGTGCTTCACATGAACAAAAGCAATGTGGAATGAAAAAAAGCAAAAATTAAATTTTACCTAAAAATGTTGCTCTAACCCAAATTTATTCACTTTTAGAAGAAATAACACAACAAAATGGACCTCAAAACTTGTTCCCCACTTTCTTATGAGCGCGCCGATACCCCACATGTGGTCAGAAACCTCTGTTTGGACAAATGGGAGGGCTCGGAACAGAAGGAGCAATATTTGAATTTTGGAAAGCAAATTTGGCTAAAATAGATTGCGAGCACCATGTTGCATTTACAGGTCCGCTAAGGTACCTAAACAGAAGAAATCCCTCACAAGTGACACCATTTTGGAAACTAGACCCCTCAAGGCTTCTATCTAGGGGTATAGTGAGCATTTTAGATCCACAGGTACTTCACAGATTTTGTTAACGTTACGTTGTCATATTGAAAATTTTAATAATTTTCTCAAAAATGTTGCTTTAGCATCAATTTTCTCACTTTTTCAAGAGGTAATTCCAAAAATTTGACCTCAAGGTTTGTTAACCACTTTTTTATGAGCGCGGTGATACCTCACATGTGGTCTGAAACCTTTGTTTGGACAAATGGGAGGGCTTGGAACGAAAGGAGCAATATTTGAATTTTAGAAAGGAAATTTGGCTGAAAAAGATTGCGGGCACCATGTCGCATTTGGAGGTCCCCTAAGGTACCTAAACAGCAGAAACCCCGCACAAGTGGCCCCATTTTGGAAACTAGGCCCCTCAAGGAATTTATCTAGATGTTTGGTGAGTACCCTGAACCCTCAGGTGCTTCACAGAATTTTATAACGTTGAGCCATGAAAAAAAAAAAATAAAATTTTACCACAAAATTGTTATTTCAACCAGGTAGCTTTTTTTTTTACAAGAGTAAAAGGAAAAAATTCAGCATAACATTTATTGTGCAATTTCTCCTGAGTTTGGCGATACCTTATATGTGGTGGAAATCAACTGTTTGGGCGCATGGCAGGGCTCGGAAGGGAAGGAGTGCCATTTGACTGCAAAATTGGCTGGAATCAATAGCGGACGCCAGGTTGCATTTGGAGAGCCCCTGAGGTGCCTAAACAGTGGCGGTCCCCCACAAGTGACTTCATTCTGGAAACAAGACACCTCAAGGCTTTTATCAAGGTGTATAGTGAGCAGTTTGAATCCACGAGTACTTCACAGAATTTGATAAGCTTAGGTTGCCATATTGAAAATTTTCATTTTTTTCACAAAACTGTTGCTTTAGCATCAAATTTCTCACTTTTTCAAGAGACAACAACAAACCGTGGACCCCACAGGTTGTTATCCAATGTCTTATGAGCACAGGGATACCCCACATGTGGCCAAAAACCTCTGTTTGGATAAATGAGAGGGCTTGGAATGGAGGGAGCACCATTTGAATTCTGGAAAAGTTGAAATAAATTGCGCGCACCATGGCACATTAGCAGGGCCCCTTGGGTACCTATACATCAGAAAACCCCCACAAGTGACCCCATTTCTTCAGCGCTCTATTGGGAGACCCAGACGATTGGGGTATAGCTACTGCCCTCCGGAGGCCACACAAAGCACTACACTAAAAAGTGCAAGGCCCCTCCCCTTCTGGCTATACCCCCCCGTGGTATCACGGGTTCTCTAGTTTTCAAGCTTTGTGCGAAGGAGGTCAGACATCCACGCATAGCTCCACAGATTTTAGTCAGCAGTAGCTGCTGACTATTTCGGATGGAAGAAAAGAGGGCCCATATAGGGCCCCCAGCATGCTCCCTTCTCACCCGTGGATGGTGTTGTAAGGTTGAGGTACCTATTGCTGGTACAGGGGCTGGAGCCCCACATGCTGTTTTCCTTCCACATCCCCTTGTAGGGCTCTGTGGAAGTGGGATCCTGCCGGCCTCAAAGCTCTGACGCCGGGCTCCATCCACAGACCCAGTTGAACCTGATGGATATGGAGCAGGAGTACAATCAGGGACATGGCCCTGCATCATACAGGTACTCTGTGTCCCCGGCAGGCACAGACACACTCCGGGCTGGCTGGGTGTTGTAGTGCGCCGGGGACCGTAACGATGGAGTTGGTGTTCCTGCAGTTTACTGGGGGACTTTTGTGTATTGGGAACTACCGCGCCGGACGCTCCGGGAGCGGCGGCGCGGCTGGGACTTGTAGTTCGCCGGGGACTGGGCGCCGACCGCGCTTTTACGGCGGCGGCGCTTATAAATCCAGTCCCCGGCTTCTGCGGCCTAGTGCCGCTTCGTTCCCGCCCCCTCCCTGTCACTCAGGGAAGGGGACAGGCGCTGAGCAATCAGCAGCGCCGAGGGCTGGAGCCTTATTTACATGCTCCAGCCCTCTCACTGCACACTGTCGGACGCCGGATTCCCGCTCTGCCTTGGGGCACGCCCACGGCCCGCCCCTCCTCACACGAGCTGGGGAAGACGCCGGCAGCCATTACTGCAGTCCGAGCTCGGACTTTCGGCAACCAGGCAGGACGGTGGCGACCATACACCCGCTTATAGGCGGGCGGTAAGCGGCACACATAGTGCTGACCCCAATATATACTACAGTGTATACATGTGTATTTTAACTGCATAGGTCGCTATATGCCCGCTTGGAGAGCGACACATCAGCAGCAGGAAAGCAGGTGTGCTAAGGCACAGGCTTTCTAGGCTGCTTGTATTGCACGTACTGAAGTGTTCATTTGTATTTATGCTTGTATGCTATACATTGCACTGTACAGTCGCTAGTCTTAGCTATATTCTCCTGGAATGGCTAGACTACAGCAGCAGAAAACCAAGGGTGCTGGGGCACAGGTTTTTTTCTGTGCTGCTTGTATTGCATGGGCTGCAGTGTGCATTTGTACTTGTGCTTGTATGCTATGCATCGCACTGTATGGTCACTCTTCTGGGCTATATTCCCCTAGATGACTAGTCTACAGCAGCAGAAGAGCAGAGGTGCCAGGGCACAGGCTTCTATGCTGCTTGGATTGCTTGTGCTGCAGTGTTCATTTGTACTTTATGCTTGTATGCTATACATTGCACTGTACGGTCACCAATCTTGGCTATATACTTCTAGATGGCTAGTCGGCAGCGGCAAAAAAGCAACACAGATTTTCAGTGCTGTTTTTACTACATGGGAGGCTGTTCATGACACCGTCCCATTGTGTGCATGCTCCCCTGTAGCACTTCGTCTGCCGGGGTCTCTAGCACTTCGTCTGCCGGGGTCTCTACTAGTCGTGGCCAAAGAAACCACCTGTCATCCCTGTCCAAGGACAGGGACGGAGTTGCAGTTTCGACAAATATATTGTCATAAGATAGAGACTTGCAGTCCAGACAGGCCATGGGCAATCTTCCTGACCAACCTCATTTGGAACGGGGGGGTCCCAGGAGGACTCTCTGTATGATAAGGCAGCTCTCCAGGACTTTGATCCTGACATCGCTTTCAATCCGGATACACCGGATGGTAACGCCATACGGAATGATCCTATAGCGTCCATCAATGGAAGGTTGGATCTTTCTCCCTCAGCTCCCCCAGTGGAGGAGTCAGCTTCACAGCAGGAGAAGTCCCTTTTCAGTATCTCAAACGGATATTGAGTATTTTTCTGGCCACGCTGACTTCAGAGAAGCAGTCCAGAAACACCACGCTTACCAGATAAGCGTCTTCTCCAAACGTTTTTAAGATACACGTTATCCCTTTTCCCCTGACGTGGTCAAGCGCTGGACCCAGGGTCCAAAGGTGGATTCTCCAATCTCCAGGCTTGCGTCTAGAGCCATAGTTGCACTGGAGATGGGGCTTCACTTAAAGATGCCATTCACAGACAGATGGACTCTGGTTGAAATCTGTCTAGGAGGCTATCGGCGTGTCGGTTGCTCCGGCATTCACAGCGGTATAGGCAACCTAACCTTTTCAGCTGTTCTTGTGCAGCTGGCCTTGAGCACATGTACATCTGTACCGCAGAGGCGTCCGTAACTCCGCAATGTCTGCACTGCGACTTACCCTATTAATGCTGTCCTAAAAGTACAGTCGAGGTTTCGGTCCTTCCCAAGCTCGGGCAGGTCCCAATTGTCCTCGTGCAAAAGGGCTACAAAACCTCAGACGGGCTCAGATTCCGGCCGGGCTCAATCACGCCCAAGGAAGGCAGCCGGAGGAACCGCTACCAAGGCGGTCTCCTCATGACTCTCAGCTCTCTCTCTCTCTCCGCATCCGCGGTTGATGGCAGATTCCCCCGCCTTTGGCGACATTTAGCTGCCACAGGTCACAGACCGGTGGGTGACGGACTTTGTGCTCACGTGCACAGGACAGTGTTCTGTTCTCGTCCTCCGACTCCATTCTTCAGAACGGCCCCACCTCCCCACCGAGCAGATGCCCTGCTGCAGGCGGTGGACGCTCTAAGAGCAGAAGGAGTGGTGATCCCTGTCCCCCCTCAGGAACGAGGGCGAGGGTTTGTACTCCAATCTCTTTGTGGCTCCAAAAAAGGACTTCCGTCCTGTTCTGGACCTAAAACTGCTCAACAAGCATGCGAACGCCAGGCGGTTCCGGATGGAATCCCTCCGATCCGTCATTACCTCAATGTCTCGAGGAGACTTCCTTGCCTCAACAGACATCAAAGATGCCTATCTCCACGTGCCAATTGCTACGGAGCACCAACGTTTTTCTACGTTTTGTGATAGGAGACGACCATCTTCAGTTCGTAGCTCTGCCATTCGGTCTGGCGGCAGCCCCACGGGGGTTCACCAAGGTCATGGCAGCAGTGGTAGCAGTCTTGCACTCTCAGGGACACCCGGTGATCCCTTACTTGGACGATCTACTCGTCAAAGCACCCTCCCTCGAGGCATGACAACGCAGCCTGAATGTTACGCTGGAGACTCTCCAGACTTTCGGGTGGATCATCAATTTGGCAAGGTCAAATCGGTCACCGACTCAATCACTAACGTATTTCGGCATGGAGTTTCACACTCTATCAGCGATAGTGAAGCTTCCGCTGAACAAGCAGCGTTCACTGCAAACAGAGGTGCAGTCTCTCCTTCAAGGCCAGTCGCACCCCTTAAGGCGCCTCATGCACTTCCTAGGGAAGATGGTGGCAGCCATGGAGGCAGTTCCCTTTGCGCAGTTTCATCTGCGCCAACTGCAAGGGGACATTCTCCGCCAATGGGACGGGCAGTCAACCTCCCTGGACAGGAAAGTCTCCCTTTCCCAGACGGCCAAGGACTCTCTGCAATGGTGGCTTATTCCCACCTCATTGTCACAGTGAAGATCCTTTCTACCCCCATCCTGGGCAGTGGTCACGACAGATACGAGTCTGTCAGGGTGGGGAGCAGTTTGTCTCCGCCACAGGGCTCAGGGGACGTGGACTCAGCAGGAGTCCACCCTTCAGATCGATGTTCTGGAAATCGGGGCAGGGTATCTTACCCTACTAGCTTTCCAGCAGTGGCTAGAAAGAGAGCAGATCCGAATCCAGTCGGACAACTCCACAGCGGTGGCATACATCAACCACCAAGGAGGGACGCGCAGTCGGCAAGCCTTCCAGGAAGTCCGGCGAATCCTCATGTGGGTGGAGGACACAGCATCCACCATATCCGCAGTTCACATCCCGGGCGTAGAAAACTGGGAAGCAGACTTCCTCAGTCGCCAGGGTATGGACGCAGGGGAATGGTCCCTTCACCCGGACGTGTTTCAGGAAATCTGTCGCCGCTGGGGGGTGCCGGACGTCGACCTAATGGCGTCTCGGCACAACAACAAGGTCCCGGCATTTATGGCACGATCGCGCGATCACAGAGCTCTGGCGGCAGACGCCTTAGTGCAAGATTGGTCGCAGTTCCGGCTCACATATGTGTTTCCACCTCTGGCACTCTTGCCCAGAGTACTGCGCAAAAACATCAGATCCAATTGCAGCCGCGTCATACTCGTCGCCCCAGACGGGCCGAGGAGATCGTGGTACCCGGATCTGTGGCATCTCACGGTCGGCCGACCGTGGTCACTACCAGGCCGGCCAGACTTACTGTCCCAAGGGCCGTTTTTTCCATTGGAATTCTGCGGCCCTGAACCTGACTGTGTGGCCATGGAGTCCTGGATCCTAGCGTCTTCAGGATTATCCCAAGGGGTCGTTGCCACCATGAAACAGGCTAGGAAGTCCACCTCTGCTAAGATCTACCACAGAACGTGGAAGATTTTCTTAACCTGGTGCTCGGCTCAGGGAGTGTCTCCCTGGCCATTTGCATTGCCTACTTTTCTTTCCTTCCTACAATCGGGGTTGGAAAAGGGCTTGTCGCTCAGCTCCCTTAAAGGGCAGGTCTCGGCACTATCTGTGTTTTTTCAGAAGCGTCTAGCACGTCTTCCTAAGGTGCGCACGTTCCTACAGGGGGTCTGTCATATTGTGCCCCCGTACAAGCGGCCGTTAGATCCATGGGATCTGAACAGAGTACTAGTTGCTCTGCAAAAGCCGCCCTTCGAGCCTCTAAAGGACGTTTCCTTTTCTCGCCTGTCACAGAAAGTGGCGTTTCTTGTTGCGATCACATCGCTTCGGCGAGTGTCTGAGCTGGCAGCTCTGTCATCCAAGGCTCCCTTCCTGGTGTTCCACCAGGACAAGGTAGTGCTGCGCCACATTCCGGAGTTTCTCCCTAAGGTCGTATCCTCGTTTCATCTTAATCAGGATATATCCTTGCCTTCCTTTTGTCCTCAGCCGGTTCACCGGTATGAGAAAGACTTACGTTTGCTAGATCTGGTGAGAGCACTCAGAATCTATATTTCTCGCACGGCGCCTATCCGCCGTTCAGATGCACTTTTTGTCCTTGTCGCTGGCCAGCGCAAGGGGTCGCAGGCTTCTAAAGCCACCCTGGCTCGATGGTTCAAAGAACCAATTCTGGAAGCCTACCGTTCTGCTGGGCTTCCGGTTCCTTCAGGGCTGAAAGCCCACTCAACCAGAGCTGTGGGTGCGTCCTGGGCTTTGCGACACCAGGCTTCGGCTCAACAGGTGTGCCAGGCAGCTACCTGGTCGAGTCTGCTCATTTTCACCAAACATTATCAGGTGCATACCTATGCTTCGGCGGATGCCAGCTTAGGTAGAAGAGTCCTGCAGGCGGCAGTGACATCCCCGTAGGGGAGGGCTGTTTTGCAGCTCTAACATGAGGTATCTCTTTACCCACCCAGGGACAGCTTTTGGACGTCCCAATCGTCTGGGTCTCCCAATAGAGCGCTGAAGAAGAAGGGAATTTTGTTACTTACCGTAAATTCCTTTTCTTCTAGCTCTTATTGGGAGACCCAGCACCCGCCCTGTTGTCCTTCGGGATTTTTTTGTTGTTTGCGGGTACACATGTTGTTCATGTTGAACGGTTTTTCAGTTCTCCGACGTTATTCGGAGTTAATTTGTTTAAACCAGTTATTGGCTTCCTCCTTCTTGCTTTGGCACTAAAACTAGAGAACCCGTGATACCACGGGGGGGGTATAGCCAGAAGGGGAGGGGCCTTGCACTTTTTAGTGTAGTGCTTTGTGTGGCCTCCGGAGGGCAGTAGCTATACCCCAATCGTCTGGGTCTCCCAATAAGAGCTAGAAGAAAAGGAATTTACGGTAAGTAACAAAATTCCCTTCTTTGGAAACTGGATTTTATTCAGGAGTATAGTAAGCATTTTGAATCCACAGGTACTTCACAAAAATGTTGCTGTAGCAACAAATGTCTCACTGTTAGGCTATGTGGCCATGATCCAGCGACACGGCATCTAGTACACAGTGTCAGCCTCCTGCAGAGATGTGAGTGTTGTCCACGGGAGAACGCAGCTGCCCAAGCCCACGATTTGGGTTCAGGCCGCTGTGGAGCTCTATGCTACCTGCAGAGAACACTCATCTCCGCAGCATAAATTGACATGCTGAGGCTCGGGAAGCTGCGCCACAGGTCGGTTTATGCTGCGGAGAAAAGAAGCACATTGGGCATGGGATTTCTAAAAATCCTTCCACTGTGCTTCTACTGCACAACGCAGCGTTATGGACACAGGGAAAACACTCTGCGCCCAAAACGCTGCAAACCCTGATTGTGGGCACACAGCGTAAAATGCTACAATGGATGAATGGATAGATGTCAAACAAATATAACGTCCCATTCCCCTGCATATTCTAAGCTGGCGCCCTTTAGTGCCTTTCATGTGGCACTAAAGGGTGCCTAGCCTTGTATTTAGCCCCCCAAAAAATTAATAATTAAAATAAACGACGTGGGGTCCCCCCTATTTTTGATAGCCAGCTAGGGTAAAGCAGACAGCTGTAGCCTGCAAACCACAGCTGACAGCTTCACCTTGGCTGGTGATCAATTTGGAGGGCTCCCCAGGCGTTTTTTAAAAAAAAAAAAAAACGTGGGGTCCCCCCCAAATTAGATCACCAGCCAAGGTGAAGCGGACAGCTGGGGTCTGGTATTCTCAGGGTGGGAAGAGCCATGGTTATTGGACTCTTCCCAGCCTAAAAATAGCAGGTCGCAGCCGCCCCAGAAGTGGCGCATCCATTAGATGCGCCAATCCTGGCGCTTCGCCCCAGCTCATCCCGCGCCCTGGTGCGGTGGCAGACGGGGTAATATATGGGGTTGATACCAGCTGTAATGTCACCTGGCATCAAGCCCTGGGGTTAGTGATGTCACGGCATCTGAACAGATACCCGACATCACTAACCCAGTCAGTAATAGAAAAAAAAAAGACAAAAAAAAAATTTATTTGAAAAAACACTCCCCGAAACATTCCTCTTTTACCAATTTATTGAAAATAAAGAAATTCCGGTCGCTGTAATCCATTTTGGAGGTCCCACGCCGGCTCTGGATCTTCTAGAATATGGGGGGCACGTTCAGGGAACGTATCCCCCATTTTCTGGAAGAGCAAGCTCTCCATGAGCAGTGTGGGTGCAGTAATCTGAGAATACTGCACTCACACTGCTCCGGTCCAACCTAGGGCAGAGTGACCTGCAGTAACCTCATTCCAGAATATGAGGGGCACGCTCACAGAACGTACCCCCCATTTTCTGGAACAGCAGCCTCTCCATGTGAGGAGTGTGGCTGCAGATCACTGCACTCACCCTCCCCCGGTCCACAGTGGAGCCTGTGCATCAGCGACGTCAGCAGGATTCCTGCTTGCAGGGATCCAGCTGACAGCCGCTGTCTGCGCATGCGCCGCCAGCATTGAAGAAGGAGGCGGCGATCGCGGGCCCGGAGCGGCAGACAGGTAACGTATAACCGGGGGCTTGGGGGGGGGGGTGACGGGGGTTGACGGGGGGTGACCTAGTGGGACCTGGGGACACCTTTCTGCCGCATGTGACGTGTCACATGCGGCAGAAAGAGCAGAATGAAGGCGGCCGCGCGCTGTGCGCCGCCATCTTCCACGCTCCGGAGGGGGGAGGGGGGTGGTGGCTCTGGAGAACCGGAGGGGACTCCGGTGACCAGAGGGCTCCGGTGGACCGGAGGAGGGGTCAGGGGGAGGACATTTCCCTCCGATCTGAAATGTTTGATCATTTCAGATCGGAGGGAAATGACTGCAGAGCCGGCGCCGGCGGCAGTTTTCTGTGCGCTTCGGCGCCATTTTGGATGTCCGGTGGGGGTAGGGGTGGGGGTGGGGGGACTCTCCGGTACCGGGGGCTTTGGGGGCACTAGGGGGTTAGATTTCTTTCTCATCTGACATGTTTGATCATGTCAGATGAAAAAGAAATCAGTTTTACCGGCCATTTCTTTTTTTTTCATGTGTTCGTCGGTATACGGTGTATACCGCCGATCACATGATCGGGGTCCAAAAAAAACACCCCGATTCATAATCTGGGGGGTCTCAGCTACCCCCGGTAGCTGAAACCCCCGAGATTTTCGGTCGCTGGGGGGCGCTACAGGGTTTTTTCGGGCCGCCGCTTTAAAGCGGCGGAACAGAATAAGTACCCTGTTTTGCCGCCGCTTTAAGTCGTACGGCCGTCGTTATGAGGTTAAATAGGTTACCACCTCTAACCTCTGATATATGGCCTTTATAATTAAAGGGGTTATCCGGCTTATTTTGACTTTTCTTCATTATTACCCTATTGGGGCAGGTAAGTAGCTAGTGACCACTTACCTGCCCTGCTGTCAGCCTTTCTCCCCCGGCTCAGAGCGGTCATGTGATCGCTCCTGCCGCGATTTTGCTGCTTCGGTCATTTCATGTCAACATGGGCAGGACCATGTTGACATGCAAATTTGGAACTGCATGTTGCCGCCCTGCTGGGCGGGTACAGTGTGTGGAGTCCCCGCCCCTCTTCCCTGCACCCTCCCACACATTCCTCCGCACCCCGTACTCTCCCCGCCCACGGTGTCACCGCCAGCACCAGGCCCCCTGCTCAGGATAGCAGGAGTGCCCGTGCAGTCTGTGTCCCGCTCCAGCCCTGCGGCTGCCTTCATTGCAGGCTCAGCAGCCTCTCACATTGCAGCGCAGGCAGGGATGTTAGATGATATCATTGCCTGCTGTGACGATCTTGGCTTCACTCCTGTCAGCGCTGTCAGTGCCTTCTATGCCGCAGCGTTCTCACGTCACTAGCGGTGACGTCTCAGGCGATACTGCTGAGAACGCGGTGGGCATAGAAGTCAGGGACAGATCTGACAGGAGTGAAGCGAAGATCGTCACCGCAGGTAATGATTTCATCTAACCTCCTGATAGCAGCGCTCGGCATCCCCTGCAGTGACCTGGGCTATTGATGTTAGCTCAGGTCACTGCATTACTCTCCCAGCCAATGAGGAACATTCTGTTCTTCATTGACTGGGACATTGACTATGGTATGGATCGTCATGGGACCCCCTTATTGGATTATGCCGGACCTGGATTTGTTTTTCTTTTGAATAAATTGGTGAATGAGGGAATGTTTTGAGGAGTGTTTTCTTCGGCGCTCCATTGGGAGACCCAGACGATTGGGTGTATAGCTACTGCCTCCGGAGGCCACACAAAGCATTACACTAAAAAGTGTAAGGCCCCTCCCCTTCTGGCTATACACCCCCCGTGGGATCACGGGATGCTCAGTTTTCAAGCTTTGTGCGAAGGAGGTCAGACATCCACGCATAGCTCCACTGTTTAGTCAGCAGTAGCTGCTGACTATATCGGATGGAAGAAAAGAGGGCCTATATAGGGTCCCCAGCATGCTCCCTTCTCACCCCACTTGCGGTTTGTTAAGGTTGAGGTACCCATTGCGGGTACGGAGGCTGGAGCCCACATGCTGCTTTCCTTCCCCATCCCCCTGAGGGGCTCTGTGGAAGTGGGATCTTACCGGCCCCCAAACTCTGAGGCCGGGCTCCATCCACAGACCCAGAGACCCTGCTGGAGGAGCTGAGTACCGTCAGGGACAAGGCCCTGCAACATTCAGGTACTCTGTGTCCCCGCACAGACAGGCCACGCACACTCCAGACTTGCTGGGTGTGCTAGTGCGCCGGGGGCAGTAGCGCTGCGCGCTCGGGTTAGAGTCACTGCAGCTTAGCTGAGTGATTTTATGTGTTGGGGAACTACCGCGCCGGCCGCTCCGGGAGCGGCGGCGCGGCTGGGACTTGTAGTGCGCCGGGGACTCGCGCTGACCGCGCTTTTACGGCGGCAGCGCTCATAAATCTAGTCCCCGGCTTTTGCGGCCTAGCTCTGCTTCGTTCCCGCCCCCACCCTGTCAATCAGGGAAAGGGAGAGACGCTGGTCTATAGTCAGCGCCGAGGGCTGGAGTCTTATTTACATACTCCAGCCCTCTCACTGGGCACAGTGGGGACGCAAGTTTCCCAATCTTGGTCTCAACACGCCCAGGGCCCGCCCCTCTCCACAGGACGCCGGCAGCCATTCCTGCATGCAGTCTGGCTGGAGAACGGACACAGGCTCTGGGGGACTCAGACAAGGGGCTCTGGCGACCACACACCCGCGTTTATGCGGGCGGTAAGCTGCACATAAGTGCTGGCCCCACTAGTGCCACAGTGTTATTTGGTGCACTTTTTCCCTGTACCATATATATTTATATTGCACTGTACAGTCGCTTCTTGGCTTATACCCTATATTGCTCTGAGGAGACAACAACATGTCATCCGCAAAACGCAAGGGTGCCAAGGCACAGGCGGTATGCACTGCTTGTGCCGCATGTGGGGCTAATCTACCGGCAGGTTCCAATGACCCCCATTGTGTGCAATGTTCAATCCCTGTGCCACTTCGGCAGCCAGAGTCTATGGTAGTAGTGGCCCAGGCAGAGACGCCTGTGAACCCTGCCCCGGTGACGGGGACAGAATTTGCAATTTTTGCTGATAAGATGTCTGTGACTATGACAAAAATCCTGGAGACCTTGCAGTCCAGGCCAGTTACTCAGACCATGGACACGGCTGTGTCTATGCTCCCCGGTCCCCCTCAGTTGGAACTAATCCGTACTTCAAGGGGGTCCCAGGCATCACAGGCTGAAGACTCTGACTCGGATGAGAGTCCCAGGCAGCCTAAGCGGGCTCGCTGGGAAAGACCCTCGACGTCATCACACTGGTCAGGGTCTCAGCGAGAAGAGTCTCTGTATGAGGAGGCAGAGGTGGGTGATCAGGAATCTAATCCTGACACCGCTCTCAATCTAGATACCCCTGATGGTGACGCTATGGTAAATGACCTTATAGCGGCCATCAATAGACTGTTGGATATTTCTCCCCCAGCCCCTTCAGCAGAGGAGGCAGCTGCACAGCAGGAGAAGTTCCATTTCCGGTATCCCAAGCGTAAATTGAGTACTTTTCTGGACCACTCTGACTTCAGAGAATCAGTCCAGAAACATCATGCTT
This sequence comes from Anomaloglossus baeobatrachus, assembly GCF_048569485.1. Classification (NCBI taxonomy): domain Eukaryota; kingdom Metazoa; phylum Chordata; class Amphibia; order Anura; family Aromobatidae; genus Anomaloglossus; species Anomaloglossus baeobatrachus. The sequence goes on along the minus strand of NW_027444480.1, from coordinate 114,550 downwards.
ATCCAGACAAGCGTTTCTCCAAACGTCTTAAGGATACACGTTATCCCTTTCCCCCTGACGTGGTCAAACGCTGGACCCAGTGTCCAAAGGTGGATCCCCCAATATCCAGGCTTGCGGCTAGATCCATAGTTGCAGTGGAGGATGGGGCTTCACTTAAAGATGCCAATGACAGACAGATGGACCTTTGGTTGAAATCTGTCTATGAAGCTATCGGCGCGTCGTTTGCTCCAGCATTCGCGGCCGTGTGGGCACTCCAAGCTATTTCCGCTGGTCTGGCACAGGTGGACTCTATCATACGTCCAGCAGTGCCGCGAGTGGCGTCCTTAACTACGCAAATGTCTGCGTTTGCGACCTACGCTATCAATGCGGTACTGGACTCTACGAGCCGTACCTCAATGGCGTCCGCCAACTCTGTGGTTTTGCGCAGAGCCTTGTGGTTAAAGGAATGGAAAGCAGATTCTGCTTCCAAGAAATGTTTAACCAGCTTGCCACTATCTGGAGACAGACTGTTTGGTGAGCAATTGGCTGAAATCATTAAACAGTCCAAGGGTAAGGACTCCTCCTTACCCCAGCCCAGATCAAGCAAACCTCAACAGAGGAAGTGGCAGTCGAGGTTTCGGTCCTTTCGAGGCTCGGGCAAGCCCCAATTCTCCTCGTCCAAAGGGACTCAGAAGGAGCAAAGGAGCTCAGATGCCTGGCGGGCTCACTCACGCCCCAAGAAAGCAACCGGAGGAACCGCTTCCAAGCCGGCTGCCTCATGACTTTCGGCCTCCTCTCTCCGCATCCTCGGTCGGTGGCAGGCTCTCCCGCTTTTGCGACATTTGGCTGCCACAGGTCAAGGACCGGTGGGTAACAGACATTTTGTCTCACGGGTACAGGATAGAATTCAGTTCTCGTCCTCCGTCTCGGTTCTTCAGAACTTCCCCACATCCCGAACAAGGGCAAGGTTTTTACTCCAATCTCTTTGTGGTGCCAAAAAAGGACGGCTCATTCCGTCCTGTTCTGGACCTAAAACTGCTCAACAAGCATGTGAACGCCAGGCGGTTCCGGATGGAATCCCTCCGCTCTGTCATTGCCTCAATGTCTCAAGGAGATTTCCTTGTATCGATAGACATCAAAGATGCTTATCTCCACGTGCCGATTGCTACAGAGCACCAACGCTTTCTACGTTTCGTGATAGGAGACGACCATCTTCAATTCGTAGCTCTGCCATTTGGTCTGGCGACAGCCCCACGGGTTTTCACCAAGGTCATGGCGGCAGTGGTAGCAATCTTGCACTCTCAGGGACACTCGGTGATCCCTTACTTAGACGATCTGCTTGTAAAAGCACCCTCTCAAGAGGCATGCCAACTCAGCCTGAATGTTGCGCTGGAGACTCTCCAGACTTTCGGGTGGATCATCAACTTTTCAAAGTCCAATCTGTCACCGACCCAATCACTAACGTATCTTGGCATGGAGTTTCATACTCTCTCAGCGATAGTGAAGCTTCCGCTGGACAAGCAGCGGTCACTACAGACAGGGGTGCAGTCTCTCCTTCAAGGTCAGTCGCACCCCTTAAGGCACCTCATGCACTTCCTAGGGAAGATGGTGGCAGCAATGGAGGCAGTCCCGTTTGCGCAGTTTCATCTGCGCCCACTTCAGTGGGACATTCTCCGCCAATGGGACGGAAAGTCAACATCCCTGGACAGGGAAGTCTCCCTTTCCCAGACGGCCAAGGACTCTCTGCAATGGTGGCTTCTTCCCACCTCATTATCACAGGGAAGATCCTTCCTACCCCCATCCTGGGCAGTAGTCACGACAGACGCGAGTCTGTCAGGGTGGGGAGCAGTTTTTCTCCACAACAGGGCTCAGGGTACGTGGACTCAGCAGGAGTCCACCCTTCAGATCAATGTTCTGGAAATCAGGGCAGTGTATCTGGCCTTACTAGCCTTCCAACAGTGGCTGGAAGGAAAGCAGATCCGAATTCAGTCGGACAACTCCACAGCGGTGGCATACATCAACCACCAAGGAGGGACACGCAGTCGGCAAGCCTTCCAGGAAGTCCGGCGGATTCTGATGTGGGTGGAGGACAGAGCATCCACCATATCCGCGGTTCACATCCCGGGCGTGGAAAACTGGGAAGCAGACTTCCTCAGTCGCCAGGGTATGGACGCAGGGGAGTGGTCCCTTCACCCGGACGTGTTTCAGGAAATCTGTTGCCACTGGGGGGTGCCGGACGTCGACTTAATGGCGTCTCGGCACAACAACAAGGTCCCGACCTTCATGGCGCGGTCTCGCGATCAAAGGGCTCTGGCGGTAGACGCCTTGGTGCAAGATTGGTCGCAGTTCCGGCTCCCTTATGTGTTTCCACCTCTGGCACTCTTGCCCAGAGTGCTACGCAAGATCAGATCCGATTGCAGCCGCGTCATACTCGTCGCTCCAGACTGGCCGAGGAGGTCGTGGTACCCGGATCTGTGGCATCTCACGGTCGGCCAACCGTGGGCACTACCAGACCGACCAGACTTACTGTCCCAAGGGCCGTTTTTCCATCGGAATTCTGCGGCCCTGAACCTGACTGTGTGGCCATTGAGTCCTGGATCCTAGCGTCTTCAGGATTATCCCAAGGGGTCGTTGCCACCATGAGACAGGCTAGGAAGCCCACGTCTGCTAAGATCTACCACAGAACGTGGAAGATATTCTTATCCTGGTGCTCTGCTCAGGGAGTGTCTCCCTGACCATTTGCATTGCCTACTTTTCTTTCTTTCCTGCAATCTGGGTTAGAAAAAGGTTTGTCGCTCGGCTCCCTTAAAGGGCAAGTCTCGGCGCTATCCGTCTTTTTTCAGAAGCGTCTAGCACGACTTTCTAAGGTGCGCACGTTCCTGCAGGGGGTTTGTCATATCGTACCCCCGTACAAGCGGCCGTTAGATCCATGGGATCTGAACAGGGTACTAGTTGCCCTCCAGAAGCCGCCCTTCGAGCCTCTGAGGGATGTTTCACTTTCTCGACTATCGCAGAAAGTGGCTTTTCTGGTAGCGATCACATCTCTTCGGAGAGTGTCTGAGCTAGCAGCGCTGTCATCCAAGGCTCCTTTCCTGGTCTTCCACCAGGACAAGGTAGTGCTGCGCCCCATTCAGGAGTTTCTCCCTAAGGTGGTATCCTCTTTTCATCTAAATCAGGATATCTCCTTGCCTTCCTTTTGTCTTCATGCAGTTCATCGGTATGAGAAGGATTTACATTTGTTAGATCTGGTGAGAGCACTCAGAATCTACATTTCCCGCACGGCGCCCCTGCGCCGCTCGGATGCACTCTTTGTCCTTGTCGCTGGTAAGCGCAAAGGGTCGCAGGCTTCCAAAGCCACCCTGGCTCGATGGATCAAAGAACCAATTCTTGAAGCCTACCGTTCTGCTGGGCTTCCGGTTCCTTCAGGGCTAAAGGCCCACTCAACCAGAGCCGTGGGTGCGTCCTGGGCATTACGACACCAGGCTACGGCTCAACAGGTGTGCCAGGCAGCTACCTGGTCGAGTCTGCACACTTTCACCAAACATTATCAGGTGCATACCTATGCTTCGGCGGACGCCAGCCTAGGTAGAAGAGTCCTGCAGGCGGCAGTTGCCTCCCCATAGGGGAGGGCTGTCTTGCAGCTCTAACGTGAGGTATTTCTTTACCCACCCAGGGACTGCTTTTGGACGTCCCAATCGTCTGGGTCTCCCAATGGAGCGCCGAAGAAGAAGGGAATTTTGTTACTTACCGTAAATTCCTTTTCTTCTAGCTCCTATTGGGAGACCCAGCACCCGCCCTGTTGTCCTTCGGGATTTTTGGGTTTTTTTGGATACACATGTTGTTCATGTTGAACGGTTTTCAGTTCTCCGATGTTACTTCGGAGTGAATTTGTTTAAACCAGTTATTGGCTTTCCTCCTTCTTGCTTTAGCACTAAAACTGAGCATCCCGTGATCCCACGGGGGGTGTATAGCCAGAAGGGGAGGGGCCTTACACTTTTTAGTGTAATGCTTTGTGTGGCCTCCGGAGGCAGTAGCTATACACCCAATCATCTGGGTCTCCCAATAGGAGCTAGAAGAAAAGGAATTTACGGTAAGTAACAAAATTCCCTTCTTTTCAAATAAAACTATTTTTTTTTTTTTTTTTTTTTTATTACTGACTGGGTTTGTGATGTCGGATATCTGATAGACGCGTGACATCACTAACCCCAGGGCTTGATGCCAGGTGACATTACACATTTGTCATCAACCCCATATATTACCCCGTTTGCCACCGCACCAGGGCACGGGATGAGTTGGTGAGTTGGGGCGAAGCACCAGGATTGGCACATCTAATGGATGTGCCACTTCTGGGGCGGCTGTGGCCTGCTATTTTTAGGCTGGGGAGTGTCCAATAACAGTGGGCCTCCCTAGTCTGAGAATACCAGACCACAGCTGTCTGCTTTAACTTGGCTGGTGATCCAATTTGGGGGGGACCCCATGTTTTTTATTTTAAACTATTTATTTAATTTAAAATAACAGCGTGGGGTGCCCTCTGTTTTGGATTACCAGCCAAGGTGAAGCTGCCAGCTGTGGTTTGCAGGCTGCAACCATCTGCTTTACCCTAGCTGGCTACAAAAGTATGTTTTTTTTAAATTATTTTTTATTTATTTTTTGGATAAATGCAAGGCTAAGCACACTTTAGTGCCACATGAAAGTCACTAAAGGGTGCCAGCTTAGAATATGCAGGGGGGTAGGACATTATATGTCTTTCTCATCTATCTATCTATGTATCTATCTATCTATCTATTTATCTATCTATCTGTCTATCTATCTGTCTAACCCTCTGTTCATTCATTCATCCCTCTATCTCTCTGTCTCTATATCTATCTATTCATCTCTATATCTACTCATCTATTTATCTTTCTTGCTGCTTCCGTTTTTTGCGGTCCGCAAAAAGAAGGAGGACACGGATGTATCCGTGAAAAAATTGGCCATTTTTTGCGGACCGCAAAAATGGAACGGTCATGTGAATGTAGCCTACATGTGTTCCCTATGGGGGTAGGGGTCGGTACAGAACGATGGTGAGGGGGAGGTCGCTACAGAGCGCCGTGTGTGTTTGTGTGTGTGTGTGTGTGTGTGGGGGAGGGTTGCAGAGCCTGATGTGTGTGGCGCAGAGCCCGATGTGTGTGTGTTTGTGTGTGTGTGTATGTGTGTGGCGCAGAGCCCGATGTGTGTGTGTGTGGCGCAGAGCCCGATGTGTGCGTGCATGCGTTGTGTGTGTGTGTGTGTGTGTGTGTGTGTGTGTGTGTGTGTGGCGCAGAGCCCGATGTGGGGCTGTTATTTTCATTGCTAGAGTGATAACAGATCAGGTGCTGGGGTAGAATACTGACAGGGAATGTGTGTGCAGGGGGCGGGCAGGGGACAGGGCTGGACACTGAGGCCGGGCAGTGCCAGCTCTGACTGAGGTTTTGCACAGGAAGTGGTCAGTTTGCTGGAGCAAAATGTAAACAAAGAACTGCAGAGAATAAAGGGATGATTCAATAGGAACAAAAGTTAGAAAACAAAAAATAACAATGTAGGGGTGTTTTACATGACAATACAGCACAGATAAACTCAACATTTTTTGGTAAGCTAAAGTGCCCGGCTGGAACCTCCACCCCCTCCCCAGGGGGTAGGTGGAGGCCGGCATGACGTGGCTAGGGGGGATAGGGTGAAGAGGGAAAAGGGGTGGGGGTTTAGGGACCGTTAGGTTGGGAGCGGGGAAAAGCCAGGCATTGCTGCGGCTGCAGCTGAAGTAGTTGTCTGGCGTCACAGACACTGCTGTCAAAAGAAAAAAAAAAAAAAAAAAGTGACCGTTTCACCTACCATGGACGGTCTGTTGGAGGAGCTGCGGGGGGCGGCCCGGCGCCATCCATCCGGCTGGCTGGAGGAGCAGCTGCGGTCAGTGCTGGCTGGTGGCGTGGTGTCGGGTGCGGCTCCCCCGGCCAGGCCGCAGGCGCGGCCCGCTCGTTGCGGTCGGCGGTCGGGGGGGGCTCCGGGGCCGGCCGCGGAGGTCTCTCCGGCTATCAGGGAGCGGCCATGCCGTCGGTCCAGGCCTCCGGAGCGTCTCTCTCCCGGCGGTTCCGGGCGGGCCACAGGGCAGGCGCGGCCTGCTCGCAGGCCGCGGTTAGAGTCGGGGCTGCCCAGTGCAGTGCCTGCGGGGCCTCAGCGGCAGCGGAGAAGCCCCATTAGGGACCCTCCGGCGGTGGGGGGGGTGTCCAGCCTTGGGAGCCCCCTCCGGGCCGGGAGGAATTCACGTCCGCGGCTGAGGTCGGCGGTGGTTAGCAGGCCTCGGCCCGATAGGGGGGAGGGGCCTGCTGCTACCTGGCGTCAGGAGGACCTGGAGGCTGCGGCGGGCCGCACTGGCGATGTTCCGGTCGGGCGGCCTGGCTGGTCGGCACGGGACACGCAGGACGGACGGCGGGATCCCTGGCAGGAGGTCGGCGGGCCAGGGCAGGACTGCTCTGGGTCTCAACAGCAGCCTGGTGGTCGGGATCCAGGAGCGGCGGTGCGTGGACCACCTGGATTGGGCTCGGGACCGACCGATCCGAGGTTCCCTTCGCCGATCGGACCAGTGGAGGACGTCAGACAGGAGAGGGACACGGGGCCAGTGACGGCTGGACGGCAGGATTCTGGAGTGACGGCTGGCGGGATCACAGCTCCTGCGCAGCTTGGTGAGTACAGCTCTGTGTCTTGTTTGTCTTCTTTGACTAATGATGTGTTAGGTAGTGCAGTGGGTCCGGCTGGGGCTGGGACGGCTCAGGGGCAGGCGGCGCCGCCGGGGTCACTAGGGGTTGTGGAGGTTTTGTCGGAAGTAAGGCAGTTGTTGGCGCGGCTGGAGGGGAGCGGGAGTGTCGGAAGTTGTGCGTCGGCGTGGGTGGGATCCGGGGTCCCGGGTGTGGGGGTGGCGGCGGCGAGTGCGGCGGAGGTACGGCGGGGGTCCGATCCAGTGTCGGTTTCTGTGCAGACGGAAAAAGACAAGGATCGGATTCATTTGGATGATAAGGCAAGGGGGGAGGTTTATGTGTGTTTTGAGGGGCCGCTGGGCTCGCATTTAAAGAAGGAAGTTAGGGAAAAAATTTGGAGGGATGATTATGTGGAAATCTTCTCTTTGTTGCCGTTAGAGAAATTTAATTTGGACAAGCCCAAGAAAGACGACAACAAAAAAGAGGATGAGGAGAAGCGGCGGTGGCGGTTGATCCCTCAGACGTTCACAAACTGGCTGCAAGCGTTTGCAATTTTAGCCAGTGTAATAGGGGAAAAGGCGCCGGACAACTGTTCGCACCTTTTCTGCTATTTGGATTCTATAGGGGAAGCTTATAGGGTGTATGGGGGGCAGGCCTGGTTGCGGTACGACGAACAGTTTCGTCAGCGGAAAGCCATTCGGCCATCCATAAGATGGGACCAGAAGGATATTGGGCTCTGGTTGCGGGTCATGGCACCGACTCGGTATGGGCAATCCTTTCCAGGGGCGGCCGGGGCTTCCGGCCAGGCTGGGGGGCGGTACGGCCAGCAGGCCGGCGGGGGAGCCGGAGGTCAACAGGGATCGCAGAAATCAGGACTTTGCTGGCTCTTCAATGAGGGCCAGTGCAAGTTTGGGGAGCAGTGTAAGTTTAAACACCACTGCTCACACTGTAGCGGCACCAATCACGGGGCGTCAAAGTGTTTCCGACGTAGCAGGGTCAAGGGGGGGCCTGGTAATTCAAAAGGGGGAGACTCCAGTGAAGCTTCGAGAGATGCTCCCTTACCTAAATAGGTTTCCTAGGAGGGAGGAGGCAGAGTTGCTAGCGAAGGGTTTTCAATTCGGTTTTCGCATTCCTTCGGGAGCAGGTCCGGGGCAGGGGTGTTTTAAGAATTTACAGTCGGCAAGCCAGCATCCGGAGGTGGTACGGGAGAAGTTGGAAAAAGAGGTGTCTTTGGGGCGTATGGCGGGGCCGTTTCGGTCCCCGCCTTTTCCGGATCTGGTGGTTTCACCGTTGGGGGTGGTGCCGAAGAAGGAGGCGAATAAGTTTCGGCTGATTCACCACTTATCTTACCCGCGGGGGGGGGGGGATCGGTGAATGATGGTATAGATCCTGAGCTATGCTCGGTGGTGTATACGTCGTTTGATGAAGCGGCGGCCTGGGTGCGGCGGTGTGGACGGGGGGCTCTGATGGCTAAGACGGACATTGAATCCGCATTTCGGTTGTTGCCGGTTCATCCGGACAGTGTCCGCTTGCTCGGCTGTTTTTGGGAAGGGAATTATTTTGTTGACAGATGCCTGCCCATGGGATGCTCGTTGTCCTGTTCATTGTTTGAGGCATTTAGTTCCTTTTTGGAGTGGGTGGTTAGGGATGTTTCGGGTTTGCAGTCTGTTATTCACTATTTAGACGATTTTTTTCTGTGTTGGTCCAGGGGATGCGGGGGTTTGCCAGAGTTTGCTTGCAACGATCGAGTGGGTAGCTCAGCGTTTTGGAGTCCCGTTGGCGCCGGGGAAGACAGAGGGTCCGGGGACATGTATTTCTTTTCTTGGCATTGTTATTGATTCGGACAAGTGGGAGTTTCGGTTACCGGCGGATAAGGTGGTCGCTCTCAGGGAGCAGGTAGCGAGGGCACTGAGGGTCAAAAAGCTTTCCCTGAGGGAGGTGCAATCGTTGCTGGGCAGACTCAATTTTGCGTGTCGGGTGATGCCGATGGGGCGGATTTTTTCACGGCGGCTTGCGATGGCCACTGCGGGGGTGCTAGTGCCTCATCATTTTGTGCGTCTGTCGGCCGACGTCAAGGCGGATTTAGAGGTGTGGGGGCGTTTTTTGGCGGACTATAACGGGCGGTCCCTCTTCATGGAGCCTCTAGTGGGTAATTCGGAGTTGGACTTGTTTACTGATGCATCTGGGGGTCAGGGTTTTGGGGCTTATTTTGGAGGAGAGTGGTGTGCAGAGGGATGGCCGGAGGTTTGGCGGTCGGCAGGGCTGGTGAAGAATTTGGTGCTGTTGGAAATCTTTCCTATTTTGGTGGCAGTGACTCTGTGGCAGAAGCATTTTCGGAACAGGCGGGTGCGGTTTTACTGTGATAACATGGGGGTCGTGTTAGCAATTAACAATATCTCGGCCAATTCCCCTCCGGTGATTAAAGTTTTGCGGAGATTAGTGCTGGCCTGTTTGTCTATCAATGCTTGTGTGTCTGCGTCGCATGTGCCGGGGGTGTTGAACTCTATTGCTGATGCTCTCTCTCGTTTCCAGTGGGATCGCTTCAGGGAATTGGCGCCGGGGGCGATGGCCGTGGGATTGCAGTGCCCTCCCGAACTTTGGAGTGTGGTATGAGGGCAGTTGGACATTTGATCAGAGGATCGTTGGCTGAGGCGACCTGGACGGCTTATCAGCAGGCGTGGCAGCAATGGGAGTTTTGGGTGCAGTCTTTTGGTTTGATTCGGTCGGTGGAGGATCAGGTAGGCGTGTTACTCTTGTGGATTGGGCGGTGGTCGGCATGGGGTTGGTCCCAGGCGAAGGTGGGTCGGGTGGTGGCGGGCCTGGCCTTTGGGTTTAAGTTGCGGAATAGGCCGGATTTGACAAAAAACTTTTTGGTGCGGCAGGCGTTGAGGGGGTTTCGCCGGGGGCAGAGTTGTGGGGATAGAAGGAGGCCAGTGTCTTTTGCTCTCTTGGAGCGATTGGGGGCCCACCTGAGTGCGGTGTGTTCGTCTGTTTTTGAGGTTATTTTGTTTCGGCTGGCGTTTTCGTTTGCGTTTTTCGGGGCGCTCCGGATTGGGGAATTGGTGGCGGTTAGTCGGCAAGGTTCCGGGGGGATTCAGGCGCGAGATGTTCTTTTATTTGACACCAGCGTGGAATTTTGGCTCCGGAGGTCCAAGACGGATCAATCCGGCAGAGGACGGCGGGTGTTACTGGGGATGGTGGCGGAATCGGCAATGTGTCCGGTGCGGTGTTTGCGGGAGTTTCGGGGGTTGCGACCGCGGGAAGATGGGCCGTTGCTTTGTCATGAGGATGGTTCTTTCTTGTCGAATTATCAGTTTCGGGCAGTTTTCCGGAGGTGTGTGGAAGGTCTTGGCTTGGATCCCGGTTGTTATGCGCCTCATTCTTTTAGGATTGGAGCGGCAACTGAGGCGGCTGTGTGCGGGTTGAGTCCGGAGATAGTACGGAGGATAGGTCGGTGGGAATCCAGGAGATATTTGAGTTATGTGCGCCCTTAGCATGGCTTATGAGGTGGGGAGTTTTGGATTTGTTGTGTTATGGTATGGTACTGTAATGTTTTTGTTGTCTTCCTTTGCAGGGGACTTTTCCCTTTTGGTCTGGATATTGGGCCACTCCTTTGTGCACTGGGCAGCGATCCGGGCAGACATCCGATCGGAGGGTCGTCAGCTGGGCTTTGCACGAAATGTGGCGGTACTCCGGTGGTTGGGTATCCGGGGCATGCGGTGGATGCGGGTGTTGCCCGAGGTGCACAGGGCAATGCGATTGGACCGGGCGCCGGATATTCTGGTCCTGCACGTTGGGGGGAATGATGTGGGAATGGTGGCGGGCCGGGAGTTGATTAGGGATATAAAACATGATTTGCTTCGGCTGTGGGTGGCTGTACCAGGACTTCGGACGGTCTGGTCAGAGATTGTCCCGAGGCGGACATGGCGTAGGGCTCGGTCAGTTGAAAGGCTGAATAAGACCCGTATAAAAATCAATCGGGCCATTTCGGGTTTTGTAGTGAGGAATGGGGGGGTGGCGGTCCGTCATTTTGAGTTGGAGGCGGTGGATCAGGATTACTGGTTGGCAGATGGGGTTCACCTGAATGCAGTGGGGACAGATTTGTGGTCTTTGGGAATTCAGGAGGGTATTGAGCGGGCCATGGCATTGCCCGGTAGAGGGGGGGTCTCGAGCGTTTGAGGGGGTTAAAACGCTCTCGTTGTGGTGGTGGGGGTGGGGTCCTCGAAGTTGGTGAAAATTGGATTGGGGGGTCCCAATGGAGGTGGAATCCCCCCCGTTAATTACTGGTTTGGGGAGTGGTCTGGTGATCATGGGGGGAACATCGGCTTGGTGGGGTCGGTTCCCGGTTTGGTGGTTTAACCCTTTCCCCTCATATTTGTTTGGTGCTCCCGAGTTTGTGGTTGCGGCTGGGAGTAATGGGGTTTGAGGGGGAAGGTAGGATTGGAGTATTGGGTGATCACCAGATTGTTTGAGCTTCGAGGACCACAACCCCCTGTTTTATAAATGTTTTTTATAAGTTATGTTAAATAAAAGGCTGCTGTGGCCATTTTATCCAACTATGTGTCTGTGGTCATTTCAATAAGGGGTTAAGTATTAGGGGGTATGGTAGCAGTTAAGGGGTCACCAGGACTCCACTATGCCAACGTCAAGTGCCCGGCTGGAACCTCCACCCCCTCCCCAGGGGGTAGGTGGAGGCCGGCATGACGTGGCTAGGGGGGATAGGGTGAAGAGGGAAAAGGGGTGGGGGTTTAGGGACCGTTAGGTTGGGAGCGGGGAAAAGCCAGGCATTGCTGCGGCTGCAGCTGAAGTAGTTGTCCCGCCCACCCTCCCCTTTTGTTTTGTTTTGTTTTGTTTTATTTTGTTTTGTTTGTCTGGGTCATAGTGGCAGGGGTGGTGGGGGTGGGGTCCTCGAAGTTGGTGAAAATTGGATTGGGGGGTCCCAATGGAGGTGGAATCCCCCCCGTTAATTACTGGTTTGGGGAGTGGTCTGGTGATCATGGGGGGAACATCGGCTTGGTGGGGTCGGTTCCCGGTTTGGTGGTTTAACCCTTTCCCCTCATATTTGTTTGGTGCTCCCGAGTTTGTGGTTGCGGCTGGGAGTAATGGGGTTTGAGGGGGAAGGTAGGATTGGAGTATTGGGTGATCACCAGATTGTTTGAGCTTCGAGGACCACAACCCCCTGTTTTATAAATGTTTTTTATAAGTTATGTTAAATAAAAGGCTGCTGTGGCCATTTTATCCAACTATGTGTCTGTGGTCATTTCAATAAGGGGTTAAGTATTAGGGGGTATGGTAGCAGTTAAGGGGTCACCAGGACTCCACTATGCCAACGTCATGTCGGACAACTCCTTTAATTTGCTTGAGTCAGATTTATGGTACAATTGAAAATGTTTTGGTAGGGTTTTTAAGTGTTCCGTCTCATGCAGAGTCTTTGTTTTCTCAATGTCCCTGATGGGCTCACGGAATCCCACCTTTAACCCCCTAACCACTGGACGATTTTTCCGTTTTTGTTTTTTGCTCCCCTTTTTCCGAGAGTCGTAAGTTTTTTATTTTTCCCGTCAATCTTGCCATAAGAGGGCTTGTTTTTTGCGGGACGTATTGGTCTTTTAAGTGAAACCATGAGTTTTACCATATATGGTACTGGAAAACAGCACAAAATTTCCATGTGCGGAAAAATTACAAAAAAGTGTGATTGGACAATGGTTTATGGGGTACTTTATTCACCGTGTTCACTGTATGGTAAAACTGATGGGTGGGTGTGATACTTCAGGTTGGTATGAGTTCGTTGATACCAAACATGTTTAGGTTTACTTTTATATAAGGGGTTAAAAAAAGGTTTGTCCAAAAAATTGGAGCACTTTCTGCGGCATTTTCTGCAACTTGTAGTGTTCTCATTTTTCGGGATATGGGGCTCACTGATGGCTTATTTGTTTGCATTTTTAGCTGTACCATTTTTGCGCAGATGCTACGTTTTGACTCCCTGGTATTGCATTTTGCTGAAAATTTGCGAAGACCAAAAAACGTAACTTTGCCAGTTGGATTTTTTTTTACGGCTACGCCATCTACCGATCTAATTGATTCATTTTAGATTTTGATAGACTGGGCATTTCTGAACTCTGCGATACCAAATGAGTGTATATTTATTATTTTTTTAACCCTTTGATTTTTAGTGGGGCGAATGGAGAATGATTTAAACTTTTAGTTGTTTTTTTAATTCTATAAACCTTTTTTTTTACTATTTTTTTATTTTAATAGTCTCTCTAGGGGTAAGGATTAGCCGTCTGATCGCTTGTTCATTTCTGCTGATCAGAGCGGCAGAGCTCTGATCAGCTGAAATGCTGCTGTCCTGTTAAAGCCAGCCGGCTGTAGCAGGATGTGAGTCATGATAGCGACAGGAGTCATCACATAACCCTGTGCTACCATGGCAACCATCGGCTTCCCATGATCGCGTTACGGGGCCTCCGATGGCGGTGTAGAAAGGCAATTGGAATAGTCATTGGCCCTCGTGTGGATTACCACAGACCTGCGTGTTTTTGGGGTTAATAAAGGAGTGAAATAGGGTATTGTTTTTATCTTATTTTGTGTTTGTGTTTATTTCTTTTCACTTCCAGATTAGTAATGGGGGTAGGGTTTTCATAGACCCTGCCATTACTAATCTAGAGCTTAGTGGCAGCTGTGAGCTGTTATTAACCCCTTATTAGCCTGATTGCTACTGCACCAGTGCAATCGGGAAGAGCCGGGTAAAGTGCCAGGATTGTCACATATAATGGATGTGACAATCCTGGGTTGCTGTGGGCTGCTATTGTTATAACGCGCCTGCTTTAATCTTATTTTATTTAATTTTCCTTTATTTATTTTTTATTTCCAAAGGTTCCGGATCATTATCCGGAGTTCCCTGAGAACTCCAGGCCCGGGTCCGGTACTCGGGTATTTTTAAAATCGCTCGGATCCTAAAGCTGGTGTCACACATAACGACGACGACAACGACGTCGCTGCTACGTCACCATTTTCTGTGACGTTGCAGCGACGTCCCGTCGCTGTCGCTGTGTGTGACATCCAGCAACGACCTGGCCCCTGCTGTGAGGTCGCCGGTCGTTGCTGAATGTCCAGCTTCATTTTTTGGTCGTCACTCTCCCGCTGTGACACACACATCGCTGTGTGTGACAGCGAGAGAGCGACGAAATGAAGCGATCAGGAGCCGGCACTGGCAGCTGCGGTAAGCTGTAACCAGCGTAAACATCGGGTAACCAAGGGAAGACCTTTCCCTGGTTACCCGATGTTTACGCTGGTTACCAGCCTCCGCTCTTGCTGCCAGCGCCGGCTCCTGCACTGTGACATGTGGCTGCAGTATGCATCGGGTAATTAACCCGATGTATACTGTAGCAAGGAGCCAGCGCTAAGCAGTGCACGCGGCTCCCTGCTCTCTGCACTGTGACATGTAGCTGCAGCACACATCGGGTTAATTAACCCGATGTGTGCTGCAGGAGAGCAAGGAGCCAGCGCTAAGCGCGGCTCCCTGCTCTCTGAACTGTGACATGTAGCTGCAGCACACATCGGGTTAATTAACCCGATGTGTGCTGCAGGAGAGCAAGGAGCCAGCGCTAAGCGCGGCTCCCTGCTCTCTGAACATGTAGCACAGCGACGTTATGATCGCTGCTTCTGCTGTGTTTGACAGCTAAGCAGCGATCATAACAGCGACTTACAAGGTCGCTGTTACGTCACCGAAAATGGTGACGTAACAGCGACGTCGTTGTCGCTGTCGTTTAGTGTGACACCAGCTTAAATTTTACTGTCCGGGTCTGTCCGTCACTAATCAATAGACAAATAAAAAAGTGCATGGTGTTTATGTAGTTGTGTAAACAGAAATATGATATTCAAAATTAAAAATGACATGCCATAAGGCAAGCAAAATCAAGAAATGCAAAAAACTAAATTATTGAGTAAATGTATTAAATATTAGTTGTATCCAAACTATAATTAAATTGTTGTACAATGTTGTTCTCCACTTTTCTTAGATAATAATCTTTTTTCTTATTTTCTCATAGGCACTTCATTCAGGGAAAAGACCCAATCAAAGTCAACATCTAAGTCACTGAGCGGGTCGAGTGAAGTACCTCAAAATTTGCAGACCACCACAGGTATGGTTTTAGCATATACAGACCTCTAAATTATGGATAAAAAAACTATTAAAAATAATTTTAACACAAACAGTCCCATTCTCACACCACATAAAAATACCCAATTAAAGAAAGCAGCCAAAGCTCTCATTGAGCCCAATAGGAGTCCTTGTGTCCAATCTATAAATAAAGTGACTCAAGTTGCGCAAGGGCCTTAAATAGGTTACCACCTCTAACCTCTGATCTATGGCCTTTATAATTAATTTGCTTGAGTCAGATTTATGGTACAATTGGAAATGTTTTGGTAGGGTTTTTAGGTGTTCCATCTCATGTAGAGTCTTTGTTTTCTCAATGTCCCTGATGTGCTCACGGACTCACACCTTTAACCCTCTAACCCGTGGACGATTTTTCCGTTTTTGTTTTTTGCTCCCCTTTTTCCGAGAGTCGTAACTTTTTTATTTTTCCCGTCAATCTTGCCATAAGAGGTCTTGTTTTTGCGGGACGTATTGGTCTTTTAAGTGAAACCATGAGTTTTAACATATATGGTACTGGAAAACAGCAAAAAATTTCCACGTGCGGAAAAATTACAAAAAAGTGTGATTGGACAATGGTTTATGGGGTACTTTATTCACCGTGTTCACTGTATGGTAAAACTGATGGGTGGGTGTGATACTTCAGGTTGGTATGAGTTCGTTGATACTAAACATGTTTAGGTTTACTTTTATCTAAGGGGTTAAAAAAAGGTTTGTCCAAAAAATTGGAGCACTTTCAGCGCCATTTTCTGCAACTTGTAGTGTTCTCATTTTTCGGGATATGGGGCTCACTGATGGCTTATTTGTTTGCATTTTTAGCTGAACCATTTTTTCGCAGATGCTACGTTTTGACTCCCTGGTATTGCATTTTGCTCAAAATTTGCGAAGACCAAAAAACTTAACTTTGCCGGTTGGAATTTTTTTTTACGGCTACGCCGTCTACCGATCATATTAATTCATTTTAGATTTTGATAGACTGGGCATTTTTTATACCAAATGAGTGTATATTTATTATTTTTTTAACCCTTTGATTTTTAGTGGGGCGAATGGGGCGAATGGGGAGTGATTTAAATTTTTAGTGGGTTTTTTTAATTCTTTAAAACTTTTTTTTAATTTTTTTTTATTTTAATAGTCCCCCTAGGGGTAAGGATTAGTTGTCTGATCGCTTGTTCATTTCTGCTGATCAGCTGAAATGCTGCTGTCCTGTTACAAGCAGCCGGCTGTAACAGGATGTGAGTCATGATAGCGACATGAGTCATGACATAACCCTGTGCTACCATGGCAACCATCGGATTCCCGTGATCGCGTCACGGGGACTCCGATGGCGTCGAGGAAAGGAAATTTCCCTGCCATGGACATTTACATTGCGCTGTCAGTATTTGACAGCGCGGTCTAAGGGATTAAAAGGCATGGGTGAATCGTGGATCCACCCTTGCTTGTAAGGTACACATGTCTGCTGTTCAGATCAGCATATATGTGCGGAAATCGGTGCCGGTTTACTGCAGCAGCCGACGATGATTACACCGCCATTATCTACGATGTACCCAGTACGTCCAATGTCTGTAAGAGGTTAAGTCCCTTGTGGTCATTCCTATGTAGATTTTCTGGCATGGATACTGGGCGTAATAAATCACGCTCTTAGAAGCACAAATATGTTGGTGATTTATTGTGTAAGTTTGTGTTCCTTCCGATTTTTTAATGGGAATCTGTCACCAGATTTGGGGACTACAAGCTGTGTCCAATACCACTGAGTTCTTATATACAGCATTCCAAAATACTGTATATAAGAGCCTGTAAAACGGAAAAAGTACTTTTATAATACTCACCTAGGGTGGGTCCAGTCCAATGGGTGTCGCAGCTCTCCAGTGCGGTGCCTCCTCTTTTAGGTCTGACGCATCCTCTCTGCTGCGATCTTCGGCCTCCTTCTTCCCAGTCCGGTGTGGATGATGTGTCTATGTCATCCACACGAGCCGACATTGCGGTCCTGCGCAGGCGCATTCATCTGCCCTGCTGATCAAAGTACTGTAATGTGCAGGCGCGAGGAAAGGTTAACCCCTTCACGACTGGCCGACTTTACACTTTCCGTTATTTGTGGGGGGTTTGCCATTCTTCTGACAGACGTAACTTTCTTTAACGTTCCTTTGGGAGACCCAGACCATGGGTGTTTAGCTTCTGCCTCCGGAGGACACACAAAGTACTACACTTAAAAGTGTAGCTCCTCCCTCTGAGCTTATACACCCCCTGGTAGCCAGTCCTAGCCAGTTTATCGCTTTGTGTTCAGGAGGTCATACATCCACACATGCATTCTCATCTGATTGTTTGACTTTTGGAAAGAGTTTGAAGAAAAGCGGGTCCATGTCTGGACTTCCGGCATGTCCCTTCTCACCCCACTGTGTCGGCGGTGTTGTTAATGTTGATTTACAAGGCTGAAGCCTTACATGCCGCGCTCCTTCACCATCCCTTCTGGGCTCTGGCTTGAAGTGGGAGCCAGCACGGTCTCCATGCCTGGCAGGAGTCCGGTCTCCATCCACAGCCCCTTGAGGATTCTGTTGGACCGGAGCACTCATCCCCAGGGACATGGCCCTGCGTCTCAGCAGCTAAGTACCTGAGACGTTTTTGTTGGGGGTCCCGGTTCTTTATTGTAAGGGGAGAGTATGCTGTATGTGATTGTTTTTAACTTTTCCGGCGGGTTCTCCAGCTTTTGCCCGAGAACCGCGCCGATGGTGCCTGCTTGTCGGCCTCGCCGCTTAAATTTAGGCCCCGGCTTCGCCGGAGGCCTAGTTTCGTTTTCCTGCCCTCGCATGTCACTCATGCAGAGGGACAGGTTCGGCTCCTCCCGGCGGCCGTTCTACACAGGGGAGGGACACTCCCCACTGCTGGGGCGTCCCTCCTTCCCGGCAGGTCTCTATAGCCCTCCAGTTCTCGCTCTTTTATAGGAGCGCCCTAGTCCCGCCCCCTCTCTTCGCTCCGGCGGCCATTTCTCAGGCAGAGTTCACTCTGCTCTGGGACATCCTGCATTCTGCATCTCTGCTGAGGTGCTGCGCTCTGGGGGACCGAGCTTCGGGATCTGGAGGGCACACAACACCGCGCTCAGCGGTCTGGTAAGCCACAGCCGGTCTCCGATTGTGGACCTCTGTATATTCTCCCTGGGGTTCATTCTCTGCAAATCCCCCACTCCAGCAGCATGTCTCACACAAGGAGCAAGGCTCCAAAGCTTTATTCTGCATGCACTGCATGTAAGCTCCTGCTGCCTGAGCCGAGCATTTATCCACACTGTGATGGTTGCTCTAACTTGGCGGTGCCACAGCCTGGAGTCTCACCCCAAGTGGTCTCTCAGGCTGCTGCTGCACCTGTGATTTAACCCCCGGCCTGGGTAGAGTCCTTTTCTAGGTCCATATCCCAGCCATTTGCTGAGTCCATGGGACTTTTGTCCAGGACTTTGATGAATATGCATCAGCCCCCCTCACAGGGTGCCTCTAATACTCTTGACAGAGGACTCCTATCCTCTGACCTCCGTCCATCAGAGCTCACGGAGGATTCATCATCTGATCTCAGACCCCGTCCTTCTAAGAGAAGGCGCAGGGTTTCCTCCCCCTGCCCATCCCACGGCTCTGTCTCAAGAGCTGACTCTCAAGATGAGGAGGATGCCCTCACTGGGGGCTCGGAGGCTATGAATCCCATCGATTTCTCTGAGGGTGACTCAGATCTTAGTGATTTGATTGCTTCTATTAATTCTGTGCTGGATCTCAATCCGCCAGTGTCAGAGGAGCAACTCTCTTTGGCAGAAAAACATCAGTTTACCTCGCCTAAGAGAGTGAAGAGTGTGTTCTTTAACCACTCCAGTTTTCAGACCGCTGTGACCAAACCCAGGGCCTGCCCTGACAAACGCTTTCCAAAGCGTGGTTGTGATGACCGGTTTCCATTTCCACCTGAGGTGGTCAAGGAGTGGTCTCACTCCCCAAAGGTAGACCCTCCGGTGTCTAGGCTATCAGCCCGGACCGTTGTGTCGGTGGCTGACGGCACCTCACTTAAGGATTCCACTGACCGTCAGATTGACCTTCTGGCCAAATCTGTGTATGAAGCTGTGGGGGCCGCGTTTTTCCCGACTTTTGCAGCAGTGTGGGCTCTCAAAGCCATCTCTGCTTCTCTAGAGGAGATGCATTCCCTCACCAAGGAATCTATGCCTGAGATGGTTACCTTAACTGCTCAGGCTTCAGCCTTTTCATCTTATGCCATGTCTGCCATGCTAGAGGCTGCTCACCGCACTGCGGTGGCTTCAGCTAATTCTCTTGTTATCCGCAGGATTTTGTGGCTTCGAGAGTGGAAGGCAGATGCTTCTTCCAAGAAGTTTCTTGCTGGGCTCCCTTTTGCTGGGTCACGGCTGTTTGGTGAACAGCTGGATGAAATCATTAAAGAAGCTACTGGCGGGAAGAGTACTTCCATGCCACAAACCAAGACCAGGAAACCCGCCCAGGGTAGGAATCAATCGAGGTTTCGTTCCTTTCGTTCCTCCAACTGGTCATCCTTTAAGCCTTCCGCCTCGACCGCTAACTCAGCCAAGGATCAGAAATCCAATTGGCGCCCAAAAGCGCGTCCGTAGAAGACCGCAGGAGGTTCTGCCACTAAGGCAGCTTCCTCATGACTCTCGGCCCGCTCCAGCCATGTCCTTAGTCGGTGGCAGGCTCTCCCACTTTGGCGACGCTTGGTTAAAGCAAGTCTCCGATCAGTGGGTGAGAGACATCATATCTCACGGCTACAGGATAGAATTCTCTTCCAGCCCTCCAAACAGATTTTTTCTCTCAACTCCAAGGCCGCTGCCTTCTCGCAGGCCGTGGCGTCCTTGCAGGCAAACGGAGTGATTGTCCCAGTTCCCGCTCAGGAACGGTTCAGAGGTTTTTACTCAAATCTCTTCCTAGTTCCAAAAAAGGACGGTACCTTCCGGCCCATCCTGGATCTCAAGCTTCTCAACAAGCATGTCCGGGTGCGGCATTTTCGCATGGAGTCTCTGCGATCAGTCATTGCCTCTATGACCCAAGGGGATTTCCTGGCATCCATCGACATCAGAGATGCCTATCTACATGTGCCAATCGCAGTGTCACATCAGCGTTGGTTACGTTTTGCGATAGGAGAGGATCATTTCCAATTCGTGGCTCTCCCCTTCGGGTTAGCCACGGCCCCTCGGGTATTCACCAAGGTCATGGCGGCAGTGATTGCGGTCCTGCACCTCCAGGGGTTAGCAGTGCTTCCTTATCTGGACGACCTTCTGGTCAAGGGTCCATCCAACGCAGACTGTCAGCGGAGTGTTTCGCTCACTCTCGCCACCCTAGCCCAATTCGGGTGGATTGTCAATCTTCCCAAATCCACTCTGACTCCGACTCAGAGTCTCACGTACCTAGGGATGCAGTTCGAGACTTTGCCGGCACTTGTGAAGTTGCCCTTAATCAAACAGCAGTCTCTCCGGCTAGCGGTGCGCTCTCTCCTGAGGCCCCGCCGTTATTCCCTCAGGCGCCTGATGCAGGTGCTGGGTCAAATGGTGGCTTCCATGGAGGCGGTTCCCTTTGCCCAGTTCCATCTGCGTCCTCTGCAGCTGGACATTCTCCGCTGTTGGGACAAGCGGCCTTCCTCCTTACAGAGGTTAGTGGCTCTGTCGCCACGGACCAGGAGCTCTCTTCAGTGGTTGCTTCGATCCCTCTCCCTGTCCCAAGGGCGCTCCTTCCTGGCTCCGTCCTGGGTGATTCTCACCACGGATGCCAGCCTATCCGGCTGGGGAGCGGTACATCTCCACCACAGAGCGCAGGGCACTTAGACTCCGTCCGAGTCAGCCCTTTCAATCAATGTGCTGGAAACCAGAGCTGTGGTTCTAGCTCTCCTAGCCTTTCACCACCTGTTGGCGGGCAGGCACATTCAAGTCCAGTCAGACAACGCGACAGCGGTTGCCTACATCAATCACCAAGGCGGGACACGCAGCCGCCTGGCAATGTTGGAGGTCCAACGCATTCTTCAATGGGCGGAGGACTCCAAGTCCACCATATCCGCAGTCCACATCCCTGGCGTAGAAAACTGGGAGGCAGATTATCTCAGCCGTCAATCCGTGGACGGTGGCGAGTGGTCCCTGCACCCGGCAGTGTTTCAGTCAATCTGCCGCAAGTGATGTACTCCGGACGTGGACCTAATGGCATCCTGTCACAACAACAAGGTTCCGGTTTATGTGGCTCGCTCCCACGATCCTCAGGCCTTCACCGCGGACGCTCTGGTTCAAGACTGGTCCCAGTTTCGTCTGTCCTACGTGTTTCCCCCTCTAGCTCTCTTGCCCAGAGTCCTGCGCAAGATCAGAATAGAGGGCCGTCGAGTCATCCTCATTGCACCGGACTGGCCCAGGCGAGCTTGGTATCCGGACCTGCTCCAACTGTCCGTGGAGATGCCGTGGCATCTTCCGGACCGTCCAGACCTGCTCTCGCAAGGTCCATTTTTCCGCCCGAATTCTGCGGCACTCAAATTGACGGCGTGGCTCTTGAGTCCTGGATTTTGACGGCTTCTGGTATTCCTCCTGAAGTCATCTCCACTATGACTCGGGCCCGTAAGGCTTCCTCCGTCAAGATCTATCACAGGACTTGGAAAATTTTCCTGTCCTGGTGTCGCTCTTCCGGCCATTCTCCTTGGCCATTCTCGTTGCCGACCCTTCTGTCTTTTTTACAGTCCGGTCTGCAGCTAGGACTGTCCCTCAACTCTCTCAAGGGACAAGTCTCAGCTCTATCAGTGCTGTTCCAGCGGCGTCTTGCCCGGCTGGCTCAGATCCGCACCTTCATTCAAGGTGCGTCTCACATCATTCCGCCTTATCGGCGGCCCTTGGATCCCTGGGACCTTAACTTGGTCCTCACGGTATTGCAGAAACCCCCTTTGAGCCTCTTAGGGAGGTTTCTTTGTATCGTCTTTCTCAAAAGGTGGCCTTTCTAGTTGCCATAACTTCTCTCAGGAGAGTCTCTGATTTGGCTGCGCTCTCCTCGGAGTCACCTTTTTTGGTTTTTCACCAAGACAAGGTAGTTCTCCGTCCGACCCCGGACTTTCTTCCTAAGGTGGTCTCTCCCTTCCACCTTAACCAGGATATTTCCTTGCCTTCATAGCAAGGAGGATTTGCGGGGCACTACTTTCACTGAGGACTGTCCACATTAAACAATCAGCGGCTAGTTGCAGGAGGCACACACAGTGCTATTTGATCTCTGCTGTGGCAGGAGAAAACTATCAGGTCGGACTATACTGAATACAGCTACGGGGTGCTTGTTCCAAAAGCATCAGAGCATGAAACATTAGGCAAAGAGAGAAAAAAGGAACCGCACTCACCGGTAATTGCTGTGAAGTATTCAGGTTTATTTCATGGTCGGAGGATACATGCTTCGGCGTAACAGGGAGGGAATGAGGATGGTTAGCACAAAAAAGACTACGGCCGTTTCGCCCCTGTAGGTGGGGCTGGTAAGACCCGTCGAAGCCCCACCTACAGGGGCGAAACGGCCGTAGTCTTTTTTGTGCTAACCATCCTCATTCCCTCCCTGTTACGCCGAAGCATGTATCCTCCGACCATGAAATAAACCTGAATACTTCACAGCAATTACCGGTGAGTGCGGTTCCTTTTTTCTCTCTTTGCCTAATATTTCCTTGCCTTCCTTCTGTCCAGCCCCTGTTCATCGCTTTGAGAAAGCGCTGCATACTCTAGATCTGGTGCGTGCTCTCCGGATTTATGTGGCTCGCACCGCTGCGCTTAGGCGGTGGACCTCTCTTTTTGTGCTAACCACAGGGCGGCGCAAGGGTCTCTCTGCTTCTAAGCCGACCTTGGCCCGTTGGATTAGATCGATCATTTCGGACGCCTACTAGAGTACTCAGGTGCCTCCCCCGCCGGGGATCAAAGCACACTCGACCAGAGCTGTCGGTGCCTCTTGGGCTTTTAGGCACCAGGCTACGGCTCAACAAGTCTGTCAGGCTGCCACTTGGACTAGCCTGCATACCTTTTCGAAGCAGTACCAAGTGCATGCTCATGCTTCGGCAGATGCGAGCTTGGGCAGACGCATCCTTCAGGCGGCTGTCGCCCACTTGTGAAGTTAGGCTCCGCCTACTTCTTAGTTTTTTTCTATTTTTCCCACCCAGGGACTGCTTTGGAACGTCCCATGGTCTGGGTCTCCCAAAGGAACGATAAAGAAAAAGAGAATTTTGTTACTTACCGTAAATTCTTTTTCTTATAGTTCCGTATTGGGAGACCCAGCTCCCTCCCTGTTGCCTGTTGGCAATTTTCTTGTTCCGTGTGTTATGACCGGCTGTTGTCGTGGACAGAGTCTCCGGTTGTTCCGGTTCTTACTCGGTTCTACTTGTGAGTGGCTATTCTCCTTCAGCTTTTGCACTAAACTGGCTAGGACTGGCTACCAGGGGGTGTATAAGCTCAGAGGGAGGAGCTACACTTTTAAGTGTAGTACTTTGTGTGTCCTCCGGAGGCAGAAGCTAAACACCCATGGTCTGGGTCTCCCAATACGGAACTATAAGAAAAAGAATTTACGGTAAGTAACAAAATTCTCTTTTTTTTATTTTTCAGTCAATGTGGTCATGTGAGGGCTCATTTTTTGCACAATGAGCTGTAATTTTAAATGAAACCGTGAGTTTTACCATGCAGTGTACTGTAAAATGGCAAAAAAATTCCAAATGTGGAGAAATTAAAAAAAAAAAGTGTGATTGCTCTATTGTTTTTGAGAGATTTTATTCACTGTGTTCACTATATGGTAAACCTGATGTGCTGCTGTGATGCCTGAGGTTACTGCAAGTTTGTAGACACCAAACATGAATAGGTTTACTTTTATCTAAGGTGTTAAGAAAATAATCAGAAGTTTGTCCGAAAAAAGTGACAGACGTTGTGCGCCATTTTCTGAGACCCATAGCGTTCTCATTTTTTTAAATCTATGGCTCAGTGATGGCTATTTTTTGTATCTCGAGCTGACGTTTTTAACAGTATCATTTTTGCGCAGATGCTATGTTTTCATTGCCTGTTATTGCATTTTGCTTAAAATTTGTGGCAACCAAAAAGCGTAATTTTGGCATTTGGAATTTTTTTGCTGCTACGCCGTTTACCAAACAGAACAAATGATTTTATATTTTGATATATATTTGGGCTGAAGACAGCGATACCAAATGTGTGAATATATTTTTTTTTAACCCTTTATTTTTCAGTGGGGCAAAAGAGGGATGATTTGAACTTTTAGGTGTTTTTACTTTTTTTTACTTTTTCAAAACTTTTTCTTAAATTTTTTTTTAAATTTGACTAGTACCCCTAGGGGGCTATTAGGATCAGCTGTCTGATCACTCATTTATTTATCCCAATCAGAGCAGCACAATTTAGACTCGGAGAAATTATCATCTCTTGTAACAGCCAGTATTTGGCTTTTTCTTACAGGACCTGAGTCATGTGAGCTACAGGAGTCATCACATGACCCTGTGCTATCATGATAGCCACCAGATTGTTAAGGGGTTAAAGATCTCTTACGCATATGCACTACAATACATGGATCTGCTTTGAGCAGGGCAGATCAAAGTGCGCCTGCGCAGGACCTCAATGCCAGCTAGTGAGCATGATGTACGACGCGTCATGCACATGGGCCTCAGAAGAAGGAGGATGGCGATCGCCGCAGAGAGGAAATGCCGGACTAGAGAGAGGAGGCAGTGGGTTTGAGATAATGATCAATAACTTTGCTAGCTATTTCATCATCAGCTGACGGTCTCCTTTTTTTCTCAGCCCCAGATCCCCTTGAGTGGAGCCCCAAAAATTGGTCTGTGCGATTTCTTCCTGTAAGCTCCCAAAGTAAGTCTGCCATCTTGTCTTTCTTCTTCCTGCTCCAGCTGTAAGGCTACTTTCACATTTTACAGGATGCAAACCGCATATGACCGGATCCTGTGGATTGAATGTGCAACGCATGCAACCGC
The DNA here is from genome assembly GCF_048569485.1 of Anomaloglossus baeobatrachus. Classification (NCBI taxonomy): domain Eukaryota; kingdom Metazoa; phylum Chordata; class Amphibia; order Anura; family Aromobatidae; genus Anomaloglossus; species Anomaloglossus baeobatrachus. Next base: position 89,764 of record NW_027444480.1, on the reverse strand, counting down.
AATTGTTATTTTATTGTATGCTTCTACTTCTACTTGTGATGGATGAAGGGGAACACAGAATTTATCGGCTGGCACTGGAGTCAGCTGATCGGGAATAAGATGAACTCCTGATCTCACAGCCCGCACACGCTGTGATGGATGCAGGTTAACAGCAATCACTGCCTGCTGCCGATCACGTGTGACCATGTTCGGGCTGTGTGGTCATGAGTTCAGCTGAGTTCAGATCAGCTGACTCCAGTGTTGGCCGATTACTTTCTGTGTCCCCCTGCATCCATCGCAGAGTGTTCGGGCTGGAGTTCAACAGAGTTCAGATCAGCTGACTCCAGTGTCGGCCGAATTCAGCTGACCTCACAGGCAGCACACGCTGCGATGGATGCAGGGGGACCCAGAAGAAGTAATCGGCCAACACTGGAGTCAGCTGATCAGATTACTTGATCTGCTGGCAGAATGGTTAGAAGTAGGGATGAGTGAGCACTAAAATGCTCGGGTTCTCGGTAGCCCATGAGTATTTTTTTTTTTTAAATTCATTAAAAAATAAACAAAAACCCCAAACACATAACCCTAACTCTAGGGTTAGGGGGTAAAAAAAATAAAATGTGTGGACTCCCGCTGCATTTTCTATTGCTAAGGTAACCCAAGCAGCTACTGGCTGCTAACCCCCACTGCTTATATGACCTTCACTGGCAATGGAAAATCCAGGGAAGCCCTTTTTTTAACGTTTTTTGCCCAAAAACTAAAAAAAAAAGACAGCTTCACCCTGTTTTTGTATGCTAGCAAGGTACAGCAAGCAGGTACGCGCTGCCCCCAACCCCCAGCTGCCTATTTGTACCCGGTTGGGAACCAAAAATACAGGGAAGCCATTTTTTAAGTATTTCATGAATTTCATGAAATAATTAAAAAAAAACAAAAAACGACATGGGCTTCGGCCAATTTTTGTGACGAGCCAGGTACAACTAGGCAGCTGGGGATGGGAATATGCAGTGCAGGGTGGCCCAAGCTTTCTTGGCCCCCCCGCTGCGAATTGCAGTCAACAGTCGCCCCAGAATATGGCGCTTTCTTAAAAGCGCTATCTTCTGGCGTTGTGTCCAACATCTCTCCCAGCGGCCCTGGTGCCGGGTGGCACGTTGGGTAATAAGGGGTTAATACCAGCTTTGTTTTACCTGCTGGTATAAAGCCTGAGATTGCTAATGTCAGGCCAAGTTTGACCCGGCCATTAAGAATCTCCAATAAAGGGTTAAAAATAAGACATCACACAGAAAAAATACTTTATTAGAAAAAAATACACAGACACTTTATTAGAAATAAATACACAGACACACTTAGGGACGCCATCTTTATTACTCCCTCTCACCCCTTCACGATCCTGGTCTTCTGTCTGAGAGAGAGGGAAATTTCTGTATTGACCATGCCAAGCTGCTTTCTGGGCATGCTCAGTACAAAAAACAGGATTCTGTCTATCAGGGTCCGGCGACTTCCGGTACAGCAGGATCGGGGTCATTGAAATACATTGCAGGTACCACTGCATGTACTAATACAGATGGCCACCTGGTGGCGCTATAACAACACAAAAATATCACCCATGTAACGCAGCCTAAGCCTCAAAGGCTACCATTACTATTACCGATAGAGCTAACAGCCATGAATCATCGTGATCCGGACTCACCTATAAAGTGCACTTATAACTGGATGTTTTGAGTAGCCCTGACACGCGTTTCTCACCTGGCTTCCTCGCTTGAGGAAAGTGTAATGTGCATGTTTTATTATGTGGTGTCTTGGGCGAGATCGTCGCTGTTTGGGCGCATGCAGGGGGTGGGACGCTGCACATAGAGTCCGCCTCATCCAGTCATTCCAGGGGAAGCGTGGATCGGAAGAATACTTCCACTAACGTCAGTTAACCCATGCATCCTTCTAAGGAAGCTCCTTTGGCGGGGACTCATGCTGAGGCAGCCCCGCACATGCGCACCCAACGAGACCATATCTACTACTGGCAAGTGAAAGGGCACGACCAGGGTGGTAAGAAAATCATCCAAACATAAGGAGAATCAGCCTTAGCCTAAAGAATATGACCATGTATAGTCCTTAAAAGATTTTCTAATGTCCCTATATCATGCAGAGACAAAATTCATATAGTAATATGTGTGTATATATATATACCCCTAGATTCTAAATGGACCTTGCGATACCACAAATTTTCAATCCTGTGGGACCACAGTCATGGCGCAGCTTGAAATGTCTCTGGATCATCCTCAGGGAATCAAGATCCACAACATCACACACCGCAATTATGTCCCTAACATGTTCCCTCGTGCGGACTCGTTGTTCCCTTGATGTTAACCCAATATAAATTAGGCTACAGTCACATACTGCATAATAGATAACGTGACTTTTACTGTATGATTTGCAACTTTTTATTTTATACTCTTTAGGTCCATCCCAAGTTGACAACATCTCTGGGCAGACAAAAGGAAAACAACCAAATTTGGGACTCCCTTTCTCAAAGCGAGATACCACCCTAGGTACGTAATGGTTCTTCACCAGCATATCCTTTAGGCTTTTCCCCCTTCTAACAGGTAAGAGTGGGCAATGAGTAAAACGTCGTTCAAACTCTGGTCGGTCTTCAGTAACGACCAGTGTTTGTTCAAGATCTGCCTGATCGCCCCCCTCTGACTGTTAACTTGGAGATGAAATGTATCTGTGAGGAAAAAGATTCTTCCCTCTTACTTGTTGATAATAATTGTACCCGTGGAGAACCCGTTTCTGTCTGGTACCCCATTTTTATATTATAGTCCAGAAAAACAATTGCCTCCCGATCTGCCTTATAGGTTAGTTTGATGTTATATGGGTTATTGTTCAACCAAGTCATGAAGCTCTGCAGTTCAGCACCGGTACCCCTCCAGATAATAAAGATGTCATCTATCTTACCACCTAGTGTAAAATTAATAGATTAGGGATAAGCCAAATGGATGACAATGTTTTAATTTTGTTACATACATTTTTCCTTCTGAGTCCTCTGATACCATACCAAAAAAATATTCAATGCTCATGATTCAAAAGATAGATTTTCAGCGTAGTTTCTCCTTGATGAAAAATGAACCTTGAAATGGTAGCCTCATTTTAACCAAAACCTGGTATTAATAATTGGACAAATTGAAGAAGGACATGGCATTTGATTTACGAGTAATGCAACAACCTTTTCCCAGTTGATCAGTTTTAGACATCCTTAAAATTATCATTAGTGATGACTAGATATGGGCGAATGCTAAAATATTCTGGTACGGAATGTTCAAATCCAATAATTTCTACATTTGTGTATTCATACCGAATAACGAACCCAATCCAAGTCAATGGGAAACTCGAATAATTTTCTAGAGGACCTTGGAAATAGGCCTGCGAGGGCTGTAAAAATATTGCAATTGATGGAAAATTGTTGAAACTGAATGGCAACAGCATGCGGAAGATGCCTGAATCTATTTCTGACTCACATTTTATTTCTGGGAGTAATTTTGCCAAAGTATTACGCCACTTTTATGGATAGTAGTGGTCACTCAGTTCAATGAGGTCACCTGAGGTCAGGTTATCTGCGATCATAGGTGGATGACAATGGGCAGCTCCAGCTGTGACCGCAAATAACCTAATTTACGTCACCACACATCGCTGCGACTCATTCTCTGCCTTAAGATCACAGCGGGTGGTCATATTCTATGCCCACGCGCTGTCACTTCAGATGTAGCAGAGCTGGAATCGTTATGGGACCTCGTGTGGATTACATTAGACCTGGGTGTTTTTGGGGTTAATAAAGGAGTGAAAGAGGGTGTTGTTTTTATCTTATTTTGTGTTTGTGTTTATTTATTTTCACTTACAGATTAGTAATGGGGGTAGGGTTTTCATAGACCCTGCCATTGCTAATCTAGGGCTTAGTGGCAGATGTGAGCTGTTATTAACCCCTTATTAGCCTGATTGCCACCGCACCAGGGGATTCGGGAAGAATCGGGTAAAGTGCCAGGATTGTCACATCTAATGGATGTGACAATCCTGAGTGGCTGTGGGCTGCTATTGTTATAACGCGCCTGCTTTATTCTTATTTTCTTTATTTTTCCTTTTTTTATTTCCAAAGGTTCCGGATCATTATCCGGAGTTCCCTGAGAACTCCAGGCCCGGGTCCGGTACTCGGGTATTTTTAAAACCTCTCGGATTCTAAATTTTACAGTCCGGGTCTGTCCATCACTAATCAATAGACAAACAAAAAATGTGCATAGTGTTCATGTTGTTGTGTAAACAGAAATATTATATGCAAAATTAAAAATGACATGCCATAAGGCAAACAAAATCAAGAAATGCAAAAAACTAAATTATTGAGTAAATGTATTAAATATTAGTTGTATCCTAACTATAATTAAATTGTTGTACAATGTTTTTCTCCACTTTTCTTAGATAATAATCGTTTTTCTTATTTTCTTCGGCGCTCCATTGGGAGACCCAGACGATTGGGTGTATAGCTACTGCCTCCGGAGGCCACACAAAGTATTACACTAAAAAGTGTAAGGCCCCTCCCCTTCTGCATATACACCCCCCGTGGGATCACGAGCTCCCAGTTTTCATGCTTTGTGCGAAGGAGGTCAGACATCCACGCATAGCTCCACTGTTTTTAGTCAGCAGCAGCTGCTGACTATGTCGGTTGGAAGAAAAGTGGGCCCATATGGGGCCCCCAGCATGCTCCCTTCTCACCCCACTTTTGTCGGCGGTGTTTGTTAAGGTTGAGGTACCCACTGCGGGTACGGAGGCTGGAGCCCACATGCTGCTTTCCTTCCCCATCCCCCCTCGGGGCTCTGGTGAAGTGGGATCTTACCGGTCTCCAGGCACTGAGACCGGGCTCCATCCACAGACCCGGAGAACCTGCTGGATATGGAGCTGGATATCGTCAGGGACAGGGCCCTGCTACATTAAGGTACTCTGTGTCCTCGTACACATCGCGCACACACACGCCAGCATTGCTGGGAGTGCTAGTGCGCCGGGGACAACAGCGCGGAGCGCTTGTGCTATTATTCACTGCAGCTTAGCTGAGTGAATTTATGTATTAGAAACTGCCGCGCCGGCCGCTGCGGGGTGTTTTACACTGTGGCGCGGCTGGGACTTGTGGTGCGCCGGGGACTTCCGCGCTGGCCGTGCACATAGGACGGCCGCGCTTATACTCGAGTCCCCGGCTTTGCGGCCTAGTTTTCGCTTCGTTCCCGCCCCCAGCCCTGCCAGTCAGGAGAGGGGCGGGACGCTGTACAGAAAGTCAGCGCCGAGAGCTGGAGTCTGCTTTGCATTCTCCAGCCCCCTTCACTGGACACAGTGGGACGCCAGTTTCCCGCTCTTGTCTGGGGCACGTCCACGGCCCGCCCCTCTTCACAGGACGCCGGCAGCCATTCCTGCACTCAGTCTGGGCTGGAGAAGGGAGACAAGCTCTGGGCAACCAGTCACAGGATTCGGGCAACCACATTCCCGCTTTTGTGCGGGCGGTAAGCGGCACCTGAAGTGCTGACCCCACTAATGTCATTTGTACATTTGTACTTTATGCCTAGATGGCTAGACTACAGCAGCAAAAAGCAAGGGTGCTAGGGGACAGGCTTTCTAGGCTGCTTGTATTGCATGTGCTGAAGTGTTCATTTGTACTTCATGCTGGTATGATATACACTGCACTGTACGGTCGCTATTCTTGGCTATATACTCCTAGATGGCTAGACAACAGCAGCAAAAAAGCAAGGGTGCTAAGGCACAGGTTTTCTATGCTGCTTGTACTGCATGTGCTGAAGTGTTCATTTGTACTTTCTGCTTGTATGCTATACATTGCACTGTACGGTCGCTATTCTTGGCTATATACTTCTAGATGGCTAGACATCAGCAGCAAAAAAGCAAGGGTGCCAAGGCACAGGCTTTCTATGCTGCTTGTACTGCACGTGATACTGTTCCACACGGCAGGTTCCACTGTCCCCATTGTGTGCAATGCTCCCCTGTATCACTTGGTCAGCCGGGGTCTCTGCTAGAGGTGGCCAAAGGAACCACCGGTGAACCCTGTCCAGGGACAGGGACGGAGTTGCAGTTTCGGCTGATAGATTGTCTATGACTGTGACTAACATCTTAGAGACTTTGCAGTCCAGACGGACCATGGGCAATGTTGATACAATGCTCCCTGGCCACCCTCATTTGGAACAAATCAGTGCTCCGGGGGGGTCCCATGCATCCCAGGGCGCAGGCTCTGACACGGACGACAGTCCCAGACAGCCTAAGCGAGCTCGCTGGGAGCGGCACTCGGCTTCATCACTGGTTAGGGTCCCAGCAGGACTCTCTGTATGATGAGGCCGACGTAGCTGATCAGGACTCTGATCCTGAGACCGCTCTCAATCCGGATACACCGGATGGTGACGCCATAGTGAAGGATCTTCTAGCATCCATCAATGGAATGTTGGCTATTTCTCCCTCAGCTCCTCCGGTGGAGGAGTCAGCTTCACAGCAGGAGAAATCCCTTTTCAGTATCTCAAGCGTATATTGAGTACTTTTCTGGCCACTCTGACTTCAGAGAAGCGATCCGGAAACACCACACTTATCCAGATAAGCGTTCTCCAATCGTATTAAGGATACACGTTATCCTTTTTCCCCCTGACGTGGTCAAGCGCTGGACCCAGTGTCCAAAGGTGGATTCCCCAATCTCCAGGCTTGCGGCTAGATCCATAGTTGCAGTGGAAGATGGGACTTCACTTAAAGATGCCATTGACAGACAGATGGTCCTCTGGTTGAATTCTGTCTATGAAGCTATCGGCGTGTCGGTTGCTCCGGTATTCGCAGCCGTATGGGCATTCCAAGCTATTTCAGCTGGTCTTGCGCACGTGGACACTGTCACATGTACATCTGTGCCGCAGATGGCGTCCTTAACCTCGCAATGTCTGCATTGCGACTTCCGCTATTAATGCTGTCCTGCACTACAAGCCGTACGTCAGTGGCGTCCGCCAACTCCGTGGTTTTACGCAGAGCCTTGTGGTTGAGGAAAGGAATGCAGATTCTGCTTCCAAAAAAGTGCTTAACCAGTTTGCCATTATCTGGTGGCAGACTGTTTGGTGAGCGATTGGATGATATCATTAAACAGTCCAAGGGTAAGGACTCTTCCTTACACCAGCCCAGATCAAACAACACCCAACAGTTTTCGGTCCTTCCCAGGCTCGGGCAGGTCCCAATTGTCCTCGTCCAAAAGGACTCAAAAGGCTCAGAGAGGCGCAGATTCCTGGCGGGCTCAATCACGCCCAAGGAAGGCAGCCGGAGGAACCGCTACCAAGGCGGTTTCCTCATGACGTTCAGCCCTCTCTCTCCGCATCCGCGGTCGGTGGCAGACTCTCCCGCTTTGGCGACATTTAGCTGCCACAGGTCAAAGACCGGTGGGTGAGAGACATTTTGTCTCACGTGTACAGGATAGAGGTCTTTTCTCGTCCTCCGGCTAGATCTTCAGAAATTCCTCACCTCCCGACCGAGCCGATGCTCTTCTGCAGGCAGAAGGAGTGGTAATCCCTGTTCCTCCTCAGGAACAAGATACGGTTTTTACTCCAATCTGGTTGTGGTGCCAAAAAAGGACGGCTCTTCCGTTCCGTTCTAGACCTAAAACTGCTCAAAAGAGCAGTGTAAACCAGGCGGTTCCGGATGGAATCCCTCCGCTCCGTCATTGCCTCAAGGTCTCAAGGAGATTTCCTAGCATCAAGAGACATCAGGATGCTTATCTCCACGTGCCGATTGCTCCAGAGCACCAGCGTTTGCTGCGATTCGTTATAGAAGACGAGCATCTTCAGTTCGTAGACCTGCCCTTAGGTCTGGCGACAGCCCCACGGGTTTTCACCAAGGTCATGGCAGCAGTGGTAGCAGTCCTGCACTCTCAGGGTCACTCTGTGATCCCTTACTTGGACGATCTACTTGTCAAGGCACCCTCTCAAGAGGCATGCCAACACAGCCTGAACGTGGCGCTGGAGACTCTCCAGTTTCGGGTGGATCATAAACCTTTCAAAGTTAAATCTGACACCGACCCAATCGCTGACATATCTTGGCATGGAGCTTCACACTCTCTCAGCGATAGTGCAGCTCCCGCTGGACATACAGCGTTCACTACAGACGGGGGTGCAGTCTCTCCTTCAAGGCCAGTCACACCCCTTAAGGCGCCTCATGCAGAGGCAGTCCCTTTCGCGCAGTTTCATCTGCGTCCACTTCTATAGGACATTCTTCGCCAATGGGATGGGAAATCGACGTCCTTAGACAGGAACGTACCCCTTTCTCAGACGGGCAAGGACTCTCTTCAGAGGAGTCCACCCTTCAGATCAATGTTCTGGCCTTCCAGCAGAGGCTGGAAGGCAAACAGATCCGAATTCAGTCGGACAACTTCACAGCGGTGGCATACATCAACCACCAAGGCGGAACACGCAGCCGACAAGCTTCCCAGGAAGTCCGGCGGATTCTGATGAGGGTGGAAGACAGAGCATACACCATATCCGCAGTTCACATCCCGGGCGTAGAAAACTGGGAAGCAGACTTCCTCAGTCGCCAGGGCATGGACGCAGGGGAATGGTCTCGGCACCCGGACGGGTTTCAAGAAATCTGTAGCCGCTGGGGGAGGCCGGACGTCGACCTAATGGCGTCTCGGCACAACAACAAGGGCCCGATTTTCATGGCGCGGTCTCACGATCAAAGAGCTCTGGCGGCAGGCGCCTTAGTTCAGGATTGGTCGCAGTTCCAGCTACCCTATGTGTTTCCCCCTCTGGCACTGTTGCCCAGAGGGCTACGCAAGATCAGCTCCGATTGCCGCCGCGTCATCCTCGCGCCCCAGACTGGCCGAGGAGGTCGTGGTAACCGCATCTGTGGCATCTCACGGTTGGCCAACCGTGGGCACTACCAGACCGGCCAGACTTACTGTCCCAAGGGCCGTTTTTTCCATCTGAATTCTACGGCCCTGAACCTGACTGTGTGGCCATTGAGTCCTGGATCCTAGCGTCTTCAGGATTATCTCAAGACGTCATTGCCACCATGAGACGGGCTAGGAAGCCGACGTCTGCCAAGATCTACCACAAGACGTGGAAGATATTCTTATCTTAGTGCTCTGCTCAGGGAGTGTCTCCCTGGACATTTGCATTGCCTACTTTTCCTTCCTTCCTGCAATCTGGTTTGGGAAAAGGTATGTCGCTCGGCTCCCTTAACGGACGAGTCCCAGCGCTGTCTGTATTCTTTCAGAAGCGCATAGTACGACTTCCTTAGGTACGCACGTTCCTGCAGGGGGTTTGTCACATTGTCCCTCCGTACAAGAGGCCGTTAGACCCATGGGATCTGAACAGGGTACTAATTGCTCTCCAGGAGCCACCCTTTGAGCCTCTGAGGGATGTTTCACTTTCTCGACTTTCACAGAAAGTGGCCTTTTTGGTAGCGGTCACGTCTCTTCAGAGAGTGTCCGGGCTAGCAGCGCGGTCATCCAAAGCTCCCTTCCTGGTGTTTCACCAAGACAAGGTAGTGCTGCGCCTGATTCCGGGGTTTCTCCCTAAGGTGGTATCCCCCTTTCATCTCAATCAGGATATCTCCTTACCTTCCTTTTGTCCTCATCCAGTTCAGCGATATGAATTGGATTTGCATTTGTTGGTTCTGATGAGAGCGCTCAGAATCTACATTTCCCGCACGGCGCCCCTGCGCCGCTCGGATGCACTCTTTGTACTTGTCGCTGGTCAGCGCAAAGGGTCGCAGGCTTCCAAATCCACCCTGGCTCGATGGATCAAGGAACCAATCCTTGAAGCCTACCGTTCTGCTGGGCTTCCGGTTCCATCAGGGCTGAAGGCCCATTCTACCAGAGCCGTGAGTGCGTCCTGGGCATTACGGCACCAGGCTAAGGCTCAGCAGGTGTGCCAAGCAGCTACCTGGTCGAGTCTGCACACTTTCACCAAGCATTATCAGGTGCATGCCTACGCTTAGGCGGATGCCAGCCTAGGTAGAAGAGTCCTGCAGGCGGCGGTTGCCTCCATGTAGGGAAGGGCTGTTTTACGGCCCTAACTTGAGGTATTAATTTACCCACCCAGGGACTGCTTTTGGACGTCCCAATCGTCTGGGTCTCCCAATGGAGCGCCGAAGAAGAAGGGAATTTTGTTACTTACCGTAAATTCCTTTTCTTCTAGCTCCAATTGGGAGACCCAGCACCCGCCCTTTTTCCTTCGGGATTTTTTGGTTTTTCGGGTACACATGTTGTTCATGTTGAATGGTTTCAGTTCTCCGATGTTCCTTCGGATTGAATTTGTTTAACCAGTTATTGGCTTTCCTCCTTCTTGCTTTTGCACTAAAACTGAGAGCCCGTGATCCCACGGGGGGTGTATATGCAGAAGGGGAGGGGCCTTACACTTTTTAGTGTAATACTTTGTGTGGCCTCCGGAGGCAGTAGCTATACACCCAATCGTCTGGGTCTCCCAATTGGAGCTAGAAGAAAAGGAATTTACGGTAAGTAACAAAATTCCCTTCTTCTCATAGGCACTTCATTCAGGGAAAAGACCCAATCAAAGTCAACATCTAAGTCACTGAGCGGGTCGCGTGAAGTCCCTCAAAATTTGCAGACCACCTCAGGTATGGTTTTAGCATATACAGATCTCTATATTATGGATAAAAAGAAAAAGAAACAATTAAAAAATAATTTAACACAAACAGTCCCATTCTCTCACCACATAAAAATACCCAATTAAAGAAAGCAGTCAAAGCTCTCATTGAGCCCAATAGTAGTCCTTGTGTCCAATCTATAAATCCAATAACTCAAGTTGCGCAAGGGCCTTAAATAGATTACCACCTCTAACCTCTGATCTATGGCCTTTATAATTAAAGGGGTTATCCGGCTTATTTTGACTTTTCTTCATTATTACCCTATTGGGCTACATTGGGGCAGGTAAGTAGCTAGTGATCACTTACCTGCCCTGCTGTCAGCCTTTTTTTCCCGGCTCAGTGCGGTCATGTGATCGCTCTTGCCGCAATTTTGCTGCTTCCGGTCATTTCATGTCAACATGGGCAGGACCATGTTGACATGCAAATCTAGAACAGCATGTTGCCGCCCTGCTGGGCGAGTACAGTGCGTGGGATCCCCGCACCTCTTCCCTGCACCCTCCCACACATTCCTCCGCACCCCGTACTCTCCCCGCCCACGGTGTCAACGCCAGCACCAGGCCCCCTGTTCAGGATAGCAGGAGTGCCCGTGCAGTCTGTGTCCCGCTCCAGCCCCGCGGCTGCCTTCATTGCAGGCTCAGCAGCCTCTCACATTGCAGCGCAGGCAGCCGCGGGAATAACGAGCGCTGCCATCAGGATGTTAGATGACATCATTGCCTGCTGTGACAATCTTCGCTTCACTCCTGTCAGCGCTGTCACTGCCTTCTATGCCGCTGCGTTCTCACGTCACTAGCGGTGACGTCTCGGGCGATACTGCTGAGAACGCGGCGGGCATAGAAGTCAGGGACAGCGCTGACAGGAGTGAAGCGAAGATCGTCACTGCAGGTAATGATTTAATTTAACCTCCTGACAGCAGCGCTCGGCATCCCCTGCAGTGACCTGGGCTATTGATGTTAGCTCAGGTCACTGCATTACTCTCCCAGCCAATGAGGAACATTCTGTTCTTCATTGACTGGGACATTGACTATGGTATGGATTGTCATGGGACCCCCTTATTGGATTATGCTGGACCTGGATTTGTTTTTCTTTTGAATAAATTGGTGAATGAGGGAATGTTTTGAGGAGTGTTTTTTCAAATAAAACTTTTTTTTTGTTGTCTATTTTTTTATTACTGACTGGGTTTGTGATGTCGGATATCTGATTGACGCGTGACATCACTAATCCCAGGGCTTGATGCCAGGTGACATTACACATTTGGCATCAACCCCATATATTACCCCGTTTGCCACCGCACCAGGGCACGGGATGAGTTGGGGCGAAGCACCAGGATTGGCACATCTAATGGATGTGCCACTTCTGGGGCGGCTGTGGCCTGCTATTTTTAGGCTGGGGAGTGTCCAATAACAGTGGGCCTCCCTAGTCTGAGAATACCAGACCACAGCTGTCTGCTTTACCTTGGCTGGTGATCCAATTTGGGGGGACCCCATGTTTTTTGTTTTAAATTATTTATTTAATTTAAAATAACAGCGTGGGGTGCCCTCTGTTTTTTATTACCAGCCAAGCTGAAGCTGCCAGCTGTGGTTTGCAGGCTGCAGCCATCTGCTTTACCCTAGCTGGCTACAAAAGTATGGGGGACCCATTGTCGTTTGTTTTTTTTTTAATTATTTTTTATTTATTTTTTGGATAAATACAAGGCTAAGCACACTTTAGTGCCACATGAAAGTCACTAAAGGGTGCCAGCTTAGAATATGCAGGGGGGTAGGACATTATATGTCTTTCTCATGTATCTATCTATCTATCTATCTATCTATCTATCTATCTATCTATCTAACCCTCTGTTCATTCATTCATCCCTCTATCTCTCTGTCTCTATATCTATCTATTCATCTCTATATCTACTCATCTATTTATCTTTCTTGCTGCTTCCGTTTTTTGCGGTCCGGAAGGCACACGGATGACACACGGATGTATCCGTGAAAAAATTGGCAATTTTTTGCGTACCGCAAAAACGGAACGGTCATGTGAATGTAGCCTACATGTTTTCCCTATGGGGGTAGGGGTTGGTACAGAACGATGGTGAGGGGGAGGTCGGTACAGAGCGCCGTGTGTGTGTGTGTGTCCGGGAGGGTTGCAGAGCCTGATATGTGTGGCGCAGAGCCCGATGTGTGTGTGTGTGTGTGTGTGTGTGTGTGTGTGTGTGTGGCACAGAGCCTGATGTGGGGCTGTTATTTTCATTGCTAGAGTGATAACAGATCAGGTGCTGGGGTAGAATACTGACAGGGAATGTGTGTGCAGGGGGCGGGCATTGGACGGGGCTGGACACTGAGGCCGGGCAGTGCCAGCTCTAACTGAGGTTTTGCAGAACTGCAGAGAATAAAGGGATAATTCAACTGGAACAAAAGTTAGAAAATAAAAAATAACAATATAGGGGTGTTTTATATGACAATACAGCACAGATAAACTCAAAATTTTTTGGTAAGCTAATGTCGGACAACTTCTTTAATTTGCTTGAGTCAGATTTATGGTACAATTGGAAATGTTTTGGTAGGGTTTTTAGGTGTTCCGTCTCATGCAGAGTCTTTGTTTTCTCAATGTCCCTGATGTGCTCACGGACTCCCACCTTTAACCCCCTAACCACTGGACGATTTTTCCGTTTTTGTTTTTTGCTCCCCTTTTTCCGAGAGTCGTAACTTTTTTATTTTTCCCGTCAATCTTGCCATAAGAGGGCTTGTTTTTTGCAGGACGTATTGGTCTTTTAAGTGAAACCATGAGTTTTACCATATATGGTACTGGAAAACAGCACAAAATTTCCACGTGCGGAAAAATTACAAAAAAGTGTGATTGGACAATGGTTTATGGGGTACTTTATTCACCGTGTTCACTGTATGGTAAAACTGATGGGTGGGTGTGATACTTCAGGTTGGTATGCGTTCGTTGATACCAAACATGTTTTTCTGCATGTTTTTCTGCATTCCATTTTCTGCAACTTGTAGTGTTCTCATTTTTCGGGATATGGGGCTCACTGATGGCTTATTTGTTTGCATTTTTAGCTGTACCATTTTTGCGCAGATGCTACGTTTTGACTCCCTGGTATTGCATTTTGCTGAAAATTTGCGAAGACCAAAAAACGTAACTTTGCCAGTTGGATTTTTTTTACGGCTACGCCATCTACCGATCTAATTGATTCATTTTAGATTTTGATAGACTGGGCATTTCTGAACTTTGCGATACCAAATGAGTGTATATTTTTTATTTTTTTAACCCTTTGATTTTTAGTGGGGCGAATGGAGAATGATTTAAACTTTTAGTTGTTTTTTTAATTGTATAAAACTTTTTTTTTACTTTTTTTTATTTTAATAGTCTCTCTAGGGGTAAGGATTAGCCGTCTGATCGCTTGTTCATTTCTGCTGATCAGAGCGGCAGAGCTCTGTTCAGCTGAAATGCTGCTGTCCTGTTAAAGCCAGCCGGCTAAAACAGGATGTGAGTCATGATAGCGACAGGAGTCATCACATAACCCTGTGCTACCATGGCAACCATCGGCTTCCCATGATCGCGTTACGGGGCCTCCGATGGCGGTGTAGAAAGGCAATTGGAATAGTCATGGGCCCTCGTGTGGATTACCACAGACCTGCGTGTTTTTGGGGTTAATAAAGGAGTGAAATAGGGTATTGTTTTTATCTTATTTTGTGTTTGTGTTTATTTATTTTCACTTCCAGATTAGTAATGGGGGTAGGGTTTTCATAGACCCTGCTATTACTAATCTAGAGCTTAGTGGCAGCTGTGAGCTGTTATTAACCCCTTATTAGCCTGATTGCCACCGCACCAGTGCAATCGGGAAGAGTCGGGTAAAGTGCCAGGATTGTCACATATAATGGATGTGACAATCCTGGGTGGCTGTGGGCTGCTATTGTTATAACGCGCCTGCTTTAATCTTATTTTATTTAATTTTCCTTTATTTATTTTTTATTTCCAAAGGTTCCGGATCTTTATCCGGAGTTCCCTGAGAACTCCAGGCCCGGGTCCGGTACTCGGGTATTTTTAAAATCGCTCGGATCCTAAATTTTACAGTCCGGGTCTGTCCATCACTAATCAATAGACAAACAAAAAAGTGCATGGTGTTTATGTAGTTGTGTAAACAGTAATATGATATTCAAAATTAAAAATGACATGCCATAAGGCAAGCAAAATCAAGAAATGCAAAAAACTAAATTATTGAGTAAATGTATTAAATATTAGTTGTATCCAAACTATAATTAAATTGTTGTACAATGTTGTTCTCCACTTTTCTTAGGTAATAATCTTTTTTCTTATTTTCTCATAGGCACTTCATTCAGGGAAAAGACCCAATCAAAGTCAACATCTAAGTCACTGAGCGGGTCGAGTGAAGTACCTCAAAATTTGCAGACCACCACAGGTATGGTTTTAGCATATACAGACCTCTAAATTATGGCTAAAAAAACTATTAAAAATAATTTTAACACAAACAGTCCCATTCTCACACCACATAAAAATACCCAATTAAAGAAAGCAGCCAAAGCTCTCATTGAGCCCAATAGGAGTCCTTGTGTCCAATCTATAAATAAAGTGACTCAAGTTGCGCAAGGACCTTAAATAGGTTACCACCTCTAACCTCTGATCTATGGCCTTTATAATTAATTTGCTTGAGTCAGATTTATGGTACAATTGGAAATGTTTTGGTAGGGTTTTTAGGTGTTCCATCTCATGTAGAGTCTTTGTTTTTTTTGTCGCTCCATTGGGAGACCCAGACAATTGACAATTGGGTGTATAGCTTCTGCCTCCGGAGGCCACACAAAGTATTTCACTTTAAAAAGTGTAACCCCTCCCCTTTGCCTATACACCCTCCCATGGATCACGGGCTCCTCAGTTTTATGCTTTGTGTGGAAGGAGGCACACATCCACTCATGCATTCTCATTTTAGTTATGTCGGTTGGAAGAAAAGAGGGCCCCCACGGGGCCCCCGGCATGTTCCCTTCTCACCCCACTACGTCGGCGGTGTTGTTAAGGTTGAAGTACCCATTGCGGGTACAGAGGCTGGAGCCACATGCCGTCTCCTTCACCATCCCTTATGCGGCTCTGGGAGAAGTGGGATCCTAAGCGGTCATCCATTTACTGGGACCGTGCTCCATCCGCAGCCCCTGTGGGACCCTGCCGGACCGGAGCCTCTTCAACCTCAGGGACCGGGCCCTGCAACTCTAAGGTACTCTGTGTCCCCATAGGGGACTGTGCAGGGAGCGCACCTTCTTCCCGGAAGCCGCGGCGGCTGCTGAATTCAGGAGGCCGGTGGACTTCCGCGACGACCGTGCCTGCTTGTCGTGCGCGGTTTAAAATTTAGTCCCCGGCTTCATCGCGGCCTAGTCTCAAAAATCGGGATTACCGACCTGACGTCGGATATGAGGGCTGGAGCATCCTGCATGTTTCCTCCCCCCTCACTGATCACTGTGGGGACCCCAGATTCCCGCACTTTTCTGGCGCCGCCCACGGCTCCACTCCTCCCCTGAGAGCTCCGGCAGCCATTTTTTGGCATTCTGCCGGTGGAGGATTCTCAGTGAACAGCTCTGCAGCTCCGGGAGATCCAAGGCAGGGAATCTGGAGGACACACACCGCTCGTTAGCGGTCGGTAAGCCACACCGGTCACCCGGTGCTGGTCCCCCTAGGGTGCCGGATTAGATACGTATATATCTATATCTATCTGTTCGGTCGGGCTGTATACCCCCTTCCCATATACCCTCAGTGATCACTCTCCTAGGAGACAACAGCATGTCGTCCACAAGGAGCAAAGCTGCTAAGGCACAGGGTTTTTTTGCGGCCTGTACCTCTTGTGGGGCTATGTTACCTGCGGGTTCCACCTACCCTCACTGTGAGCAATGCTCGACCCCTGTTTCACTTGCTCAGCCGGAGCCTCGGACACTGGTGGGCCCCTCGGCTCATGTAGACCCCCCTGCTCCCCCTGACCAGGCTGCAGGGACAGAGTTCGCCTCTTTTGCTGAGAAACTCTCTGAGTCACTTTCTCAATCTATTGCACAGTCTATGGACAAATGGTCTTCTAAGCTGCTAGAGGCTTTGCAGTCCAGACCGGACCTTTCACAGGCCCCGGCCCCTGTTGGCTCGTCGCCTTCAGGCCCCTCTCGGTTCGCGCCGCAGCGTGCTCCCAGGTTGGCCCCTCGGTCTCAGGCGGAGGACTCCTGCCCGGACCGTAGTCCTAGACCGGCTAAGCGGGCTCGCTGGGACTCTTCCCCGACTTCCTCTCGCTGCTCGGGATCCCAGCTTGAGGACTCTCTGGAGGACGAGGCGGACGTCGCAGCTCAGGGCTCTGACCCTGACGTCGCCCTTAACCTTGATACACCTGAGGGGGACACCTTAGTAAATGATCTTATCTCGTCCATCAACCAGGTGTTAGATCTCTCTCCCCCGCCTCCTCCTGTAGAGGAGTCGGCGTCTCAGCAGGAGAAACACCAGTTTCGGTTCCCCAAACGTACACGCAATACGTTTTTTGATCACTCTAACTTCAGGGACGCTGTCCAGAAGCCCAGAGCGGCCCCGGACAAGCGCTTTACTAAGCGCCTCACTGACACACGTTACCCCTTCCCATCTGAAGTGTATCTAGCCCTATTGGCTTTTCATCGGTGGTTGGAGGGCAGGCAGATCCGTATTCAGTCGGACAACGCCACTGCCGTCGCATACATCAACCACCAAGGCGGCACTCGCAGTCGTCAAGCCTTCCAGGAAGTCCGACGGATTCTGCAGTGGGTGGAAGCCACAGCCTCCACCATCTCCGCAGTTCACATCCCGGGCGTAGAAAACTGGGAAGCAGATTTTCTCAGTCGTCAGGGCATGGACGCGGGGGAATGGTCTCTGCACCCAGACGTGTTTCGAGAGATCTGTCGCCGCTGGGGAACTCCGGACGTCGATCTCATGGCGTCACGGCACAACAACAAAGTCCCGGCATTCATGGCACGGTCTCAGGATCACAGAGCTCTGGCGGCGGACGCGTTAGTTCAGGATTGGTCGCAGTTTCGACTGCCTTATGTGTTTCCCCCTCTGGCAATGCTGCCCAGAGTACTACGCAAGATCCGGTCCGACTGCCGTCGCGCCATTCTCGTCGCTCCAGACTGGCCGAGGCGGTCGTGGTATCCGGATCTGTGGCATCTCACGGTGGGTCAACCGTGGGCGCTTCCAGACCGTCCAGACTTGCTGTCACAAGGGCCGTTTTTCCATCTGAATTCTGTGGCCCTCAACCTGACTGTGTGGCCATTGAGTCCTGGCTCCTAGCGTCTTCCGGGTTATCTCAGGATGTCATTGCCACCATGAGACAGGCCTGGAAGCCTACGTCCGCCAAGATCTATTATAGGTCTTGGCAAATCTTCCTATCTTGGTGCGCTAATAACGGTTTTACTCCATGGCCGCTTGCCTTACCCACTTTTCTTTCATTCCTTCAATCCGGAATGGACAAGGGTTTGTCACTGGGCTCTCTCAAGGGCCAAGTATCGGCGCTCTCCGTGTTTTTTCAAAAGCGTCTAGCCAGGCTTCCGCAGGTCCGCACGTTCCTGCAGGGAGTTTGCCACATAGTCCCACCTTACAAGCGTCCGCTGGAACCCTGGGATCTTAACAGGGTGCTAACGGCTCTTCAGAAACCACCTTTCGAGCCGCTGCGGGATGTCTCTTTATCACGTCTTTCGCAGAAGGTGGCCTTCCTAGTGGCAGTCACATCACTTCGGAGAGTGTCTGAGCTAGCAGCGCTGTCATGCAAAGCCCCCTTCCTGGTGTTTCACCAGGATAAGGTGGTTCTGCGTCCGGTCCCGGAATTTCTCCCTAAAGCTGGTGTCACACTAAACGACAGCGACAACGACGTCGCTGTTACGTCACCATTTTCGGTGACGTAACAGCGACCTTGTAAGTCGCTGTTATGATCGCTGCTTAGCTGTCAAACACAGCAGAAGCAGCGATCATAACGTCGCTGTGCTACATGTGCAGAGAGCAGGGAGCCGCGCTTAGCGCTGGCTCCTTGCTCTCCTGCAGCACACATCGGGTTAATTAACCCGATGTGTGCTGCAGCTACATGTCACAGTTCAGAGAGCAGGGAGCCGCGCTTAGCGCTGGCTCCTTGCTCTCCTGCAGCACACATTGGGTTAATTACCCGATGCGTACTGCAGCCACATGTCACAGTGCAGGAGCCGGCACTGGCAGCAAGAGCGGAGGCCGGTAACCAGCGTAAACATCGGGTAACTAGGGAAAGGTCTTCCCTTGGTTACCCGATGTTTACGCTGGTTACAGCTTACCGCAGCTGCCAGTGCCGGCTCCTGATCGCTTCATTTCGTCGCTCTCTCGCTGTCACACACAGCGATGTGTGTGTCACAGCGGGAGAGTGACGACCAAAAAATGAAGCTGGACATTCAGCAACGACCGGCGACCTCACAGCAGGGGCCAGGTCGTTGCTGGATGTCACACACAGCGACAGCGACGGGACGTCGCTGCAACGTCACAGAAAATGGTGACGTAGCAGCGACGTCGTTGTCGTCGTCGTTATGTGTGACACCAGCTTAAGGTGGTATCCCCTTTTCATCTCAATCAGGATATCTCCTTGCCTTCATTTTGTCTTAATCCAATTCACCAGTGTGAAAGGGATTTGCACTCTTTGGATCTTGTGAGAGCACTCCGGCTCTACGTGTCTCGCACGGCGCCCCTGCGTCGTTCAGATGCGCTCTTTGTCCTTGTCGCTGGCCAGCGTAAGGGCTCGCAGGCTTCCAAGTCAACCTTGGCTCGGTGGATCAAGGAACCGATTCTCGAAGCCTACCGTTCTTCTGGGCTTCCGCTTCCTTCAGGGCTGAAAGCCCATTCTACCAGAGCCGTGGGTGCGTCCTGGGCATTGCGGCACCGGGCTACGGCTCAGCAGGTGTGTCAGGCAGCTACGTGGTCTAGTCTGCACACTTTCACGAAACACTATCAAGTGCATACCTATGCTTCGGCAGACGCCAGTCTAGGTAGGCGAGTCCTTCAGGCGGCGGTTGCCCACCTGTAAGAGGGGGCCGTTTTTCGGCTCTTTTTATTGAGGTATTCTTTTACCCACCCAGGGACTGCTCTTGGACGTCCCAATTGTCTGGGTATCCCAATGGAGCGACAAAGAAGAAGGGAATTTTGTTTACTTACCGTAAATTCCTTTTCTTCTAGCTCCTATTGAGAGACCCAGCACCCGCCCCTGTACCCTTCGGGCTGGTTGTTTTTTTGTGTACACATGTTGTTCATGTTGAATTGTTCTTTTGGTTCATGGTTTGCAGTTCTCCGAACATCCTTCGGATTGCATTTACCCTAGACCAATTTATAAGTTTTCTCCTTCCTGCTTTTGCACCAAAACTGAGGAGCCCGTGATCCACGGGAGGGTGTATAGGCAGAGGGGAGGGGTTACACTTTTTAAAGTGTAATACTTTGTGTGGCCTCCGGAGGCAGAAGCTATACACCCAATTGTCAATTGTCTGGGTCTCCCAATAGGAGCTAGAAGAAAAGGAATTTACGGTAAGTAAACAAAATTCCCTTCTTCTCAATGTCCCTGATGTGCTCACGGACTCACACCTTTAACCCCCTAACCCCTGGACGATTTTTCCGTTTTTGTTTTTTGCTCCCCTTTTTCCGAGAGTCGTAACTTTTTTATTTTTCCCGTCAATCTTGCCATAAGAGGGCTTGTTTTTTGCGGGACGTATTGGTCTTTTAAGTGAAACCATGAGTTTTAACATATATGGTACTGGAAAACAGCAAAAAATTTCCACGTGCGGAAAAATTACAAAAAAGTGTGATTGGACAATGGTTTATGGGGTACTTTATTCACCATGTTCACTTTATGGTAAAACTGATGGGTGGGTGTGATACTTCAGGTTGGTATGAGTTCGTTGATACTAAACATGTTTAGGTTTACTTTTATCTAAGGGGTTAAAAAAAGGTTTGTCCAAAAAATTGGAGCACTTTCAGCGCCATTTTCTGCAACTTGTAGTGTTCTCATTTTTCAGGATATGGGGCTCACTGATGGCTTATTTGTTTGCATTTTTAGCTGAACCATTTTTGCGCAGATGCTACGTTTTGACTCCCTGGTATTGCATCTTGCTCAAAATTTGCGAAGACCAAAAAACTTAACTTTGCCGGTTGGAATTTTGTTTTTACGGCTACGCCGTCTACCGATCATATTACTTCATTTTAGATTTTGATAGACTGGGCATTTCTGAACTCTGTGATACCAAATGAGTGTATTTTTATTATTTTTTTAACCCTCTTATTTTTAGTGGGGCGAATGGGGAGTGATTTAAATTTTTAGTTGGTTTTTTTAATTCTTTAAAACTTTTTTTAAACTTTTTTTATTTTAATAGTCCCCCTAGGGGTAAGGATTAGCTGTCTGATCGCTTGTTCATTTCTGCTGATCAGAGCGGCAGAGCTCTGATCAGCTGAAATGCTGCTGTCCTGTTACAACCAGCCGGCTGTAACAGGATGTGAGTCATGATAGCGACATGAGTCATGACATAACCCTGTGCTACCATGGCAACCATCGGCTTCCCGTGATCGCGTCACGGGGACTCCGATAGCGTCGAGGAAAGGAAATTTCCCTGCCATGGCCATTTACATTGCGCTGTCAGTAATTGACAGTGCGGTCTAAGGCATTAAAAGGCATGGGTGAATCGTGGATCCACCCTTTCTTGTAAGCTACACATGTCTGCTGTTCAGATCAGCATATATGTGCGGAAATCGGTGCCGGTTTACTGCAGCAGCCGACGATGATTACACCGCCATTATCTACGATGTACCCAGTACGTCCAATGTCTGTAAGAGGTTAAGTCCCTTGTGGTCATTCCTATGTAGATTTTCTGGCATGGATACTGGGCGTAATAAATCACGCCCTTAGAAGCACAAATATGTTGGTGATTTATTGTGTAAGTTTGTGTTCCTTCCGATTTTTTAATGGGAATCTGTCACCAGATTTGGGGACTACAAGCTGTGTCCAATACCACTGAGTTCTTATATACAGCATTCCAAAATACTGTATATAAGAGCCTAGGCCGCTCTGTAAAACGGAAAAAGTACTTTTATAATACTCACCTAGGGTGGGTCCAGTCCAATGGGTATCGCAGCTCTCCAGTGCGGTGCCTCCTCTTTCAGGTCTGACGCATCCTCTCTGCTGCGATCTTCGGCCTCCTTCTTCCCAGTCCGGTGTGGATGATGTGTCTACGTCATCCACACAAGCCGACATTGCGGTCCTGCGCAGGCGCATTCATCTGCCCTGCTGATCAAAGTACTGTAATGTGCAGGCGCGAGGAAAGGTTAACCCCTTCACGACCGGCCGACTTTACACTTTCCGGTATTTGTGGGGGGTTTGCCATTCTTCTGACAGACGTAACTTTTTTATTTTTCAGTCAATATGGTCATGTGAGGGCTCATTTTTTGCAGAATGAGCTGTAATTTTAAATGAAACCGTGAGTTTTACCATGCAGTGTACTGTAAAATGGCAAAAAAGTTCCAAATGTGGAGAAATTGCAAAAAAAAGTGTGATTGCTCTATTGTTTTTGAGACATTTTATTCACTGTGTTCACTATATGGTAAACGTGATGTGCTGTTGAGATGCCTGAGGTTACTGCAAGTTTGTAGACACCAAACATGAATAGGTTTACTTTAATCTAAGGGGTTAAAAAAATAATCAGAAGTTTGTCCGAAAAAAGTGACGGATGTTTTGCGCCATTTTCTGAGACCCATAGCGTTCTCATTTTTTTAAATCTATGGCTCAGTGATGGCTGTTTTTAGTATCTCGAGCTGACGTTTTTAACAGTATCATTTTCTTTATCGTTCCTTTGGGAGACCCAGACCTTGGGTGTTTAGCTTCTGCCTCCGGAGGACACACAAAGTACTACACTTAAAAGTGTAGCTCCTCCCTCTGAGCTTATACACCCCCTGGTGAGCAGACCCAGCCAGTTTATCGCTTTGTGTTCAGGAGGCATACATCCACACATGCATTCTCATATGATTTTTTCCTTTTTGGAATGAGATTGAAGAAGTGCGGGTCAACGTCTGGACCCCCGGCATGTCCCTTCTCACCCCACTGTGTCGGCGTTGTTATAAGGTTGATTTCCAAGGCTGGAGCCTTATATGCCGTGCTCCTTCACCATCCATCCTGGGTCTGGCTTGAAGTGGGAGCCAGCACGGTCTCCATGCCTGGCAGGAAACCGGTCTCCATCCGCAGCCCTTCAGGACCCTGCTGGACCGGAGCACTCATCCCCAGGGACCTGGCCCTGCGTCTCAGCAGCTAAGTACCTGAGACGTTTATATATTGGGGGTCCCTGTGCTTTATTGTTTGGGGAGAGTGTGCTTACTGTATTTATTGGCATTTCCGGCGGGTTCTCTAGCTGTCGCCCGAGAACCGCGCCGATGGTGCCTGCGCGTCGGCCTCGCCGCTCAAATTTAGGCCCCGGCTTTGCCGGAGGCCTAGTTTCTGTTCACTACCCTCGCATGTCACTCATGCAGAGGAACAAGCTCGGCTCCTCCCGGCGGCCGTTCTGCACAGGGGAGGGACACTCCCCACTGCTGTGCGTGTCTCCTCCCCTGTAGGTCTCTATGGCCCTCCAGATCCCGCTCTCCAAGCCAAGTCCCGCCCCCTCTCTTCGCTCCGGCGGCCATTTTCTCAGACAGAGTTCACTCGGCGCTGGTCTGCACTCTGCATCCCTGCTGAGGTGCTGTGCTTGGGGGTCCGGGCTTCGGGATCTGGAGGGCACACAGCACCGCTCCAGCGGTCTGGTAAGCCACAACCGGTCTCTGGTTCTGGACCTCTGTATATACTCTCTGGGGTTCATTCTCTTGCAGAGCCCCCACTCCAGCAGCATGTCTCACACGAGGAGCAAGGCTCCAAAGCTTTATACTGTATGCGCTGCATGTAAGCTACTGCTGCCTGAACCGAGCACCTATCCGCATTGTGATGTCTGCTCTAACTTGGCGGTGCCACAGCCTGGAGTCTCACCCCCAGTGGTCTCTCAGGCTGCTCCTGCACCTGTGGCTGAACCCCCGGCTTGGGTAGAATCCTTTTCTAGGTCTATCTCCCAGTCTTTTGCTGAGTCCATGGGACTTCTGTCCAGGACTTTGATTAATATGCATCAGCCCCCTTCACAGGGTGCCTCTACTGCTAAGGGTCCCTTAGGACCGGAGCTCACAGAGGATTCATCATCAGGGCCCAGACCCCGTCCTCCTAAGAGGAGACGCAGGGTTTCCTCTCCCTCCTCCTCCCGCGGCTCTTATTCAAGAGCTGACTCGCAGGATGAGGAGGATGCCTTTACAGGGGGCTCGGAGGCTAACTCCATGTACCCCATTGATCTGTCCGAGGGTGACTCAGATCTTAGTGACTTGATTGCTTCCATTAATTCTGTACTGGATCTCAATCCGGCAGTATCAGAGGAGCAACCCTCTCTGGCAGAAAAACACCAGTTTACCTCGCCTAAGAGAGCAAAGAGTGTGTTCTTTAACCACTCCAGTTTTCAGGCTGCTGTGACCAAGCCCAGGGCCTGTCCTGACAAACGCTTCCCAAAGCGTGGTTCTGATGACCGTTTTCCCTTTCCACCTGAGGTGGTCAAGGAGTGGACTCATTCCCCAACGGTAGACCCTCCGGTGTCTAGGCTCTCAGCCCGGACTGTTGTGTCGGTGGCTGATGGCACCTCCCTTAAGGATTCCACTGACCGTCAGATTGACCTTCTGGCCAAATCCGTGTATGAAGCGGCGGGGGCCGCGTTTTCCCCGACTTTCTTTTTCGCTCCTAATTGGGAGACCCAGACAATTGGGTGTATAGCTACTGCCTCCGGAGGCCGCACAAAGTACTACACTTAAAAGTGTAAGGCCCCTCCCCTTCTGGCTATACACCCCCCCGTGGGAGCACGGGTCCCTCAGTTTTTTGCTTTGTGCGAAGGAGGTCAGACACGCACGCATAGCTCCACTGTTTAGTCAGCAGCAGCTGCTGACTATGTCGGATGGAAGAAAAGAGGACCCATACTAGGGTCCCCAGCATGCTCCCTTCTCACCCCACTTTCTGTCGGTGGTGCTTGTTAAGGTTGAGGTACCCATTGCGGGTACGGAGGCTGGAGCCCACATGCTGATTCCTTCCCCATCCCCATTAGGGCTCTGGGCGAAGTGGGATTTTACCGGTCTCCAGGCACTGAGACCGTGCTCCATCCGCAGCCCCTGGAGAAGTCGCTGGATATGGAGCTGAGTATCGTCAGGGACATGGCCCTGCTCCGTCAAGGTACTCTGTGTCCCCGTGCATACGCGCGCACACCGCAGCATTGCTGGGTGTGTTAGTGCGCCGGGGACAACAGCGCTGCTGCGCTTGTGCCATTTCCTCACTTCAGCTTAGCTGAGTGGGTAGACTCAGGGAGAACGGTCGCGCCGGCCGCTGGGACTGCGACGCGGCTGGGACTTGTGGTGCGCCGGGGACTTCCGCGCTGGCCATGCATATATCACGGCCGCGCTTATTACTACAGTCCCCGGCTTTTGCGGCCTAGTTCGTTCGTTCCCGCCTCCGCACCTGCCAGTCAGGAGGAGGGCGGGACGCTGTACAGAGCATCAGTGCTGAGGGCTGGAGTCGTTTTTACATACTCCAGCCCTCACACCAGGCACAGTAGGACGCAGTTTCCCGCTCTTTGTTTGTGGCACGCCCACGGTCCGCCCCTCTTCACAGGACGCCGGCAGCCATTCCTGCCTGCAAGCTGAGCTGCAGAGGGGAGACGGGGAGACCCAGACACGGGATTCTACGGCCTCATACCCGCTGTTCAGCGGGCGGTAAGCAGCCTCAAGGGCTCACCCCCACTTGTGCCGTTTGTATACTGAGTATTTTGCATTTGCAAATACTTTGTACTGTACAGTCGCTGGTGATTCTCGGCTATACCCCCTCCTAGATTACAAGGAGGCAACAGCATGTCGTCCGCAAAACGCAAGGGTGCCAAGGCACAGACATTATATGCTGCCTGTACCGCATGTGGGGCTGCTCTACCGGCAGGTTCCACTGACCCCCATTGTGTGCAGTGCTCGGCTCCTGTGCAACTTGCACAGCCGGGGCCTCTGCTGGACGTGACCCAGGGTGTACCACCTGTGAATGCTGTCCAGGTGACAGGAACGGAGTTTGCAGCTTTTGCTGACAGATTGTCTATGACCATGTCAAAGATTCTTGAAACATTGCAGTCTAGACCAGTAACTCAGACCATGGACACTGTGGCATCATTGCCCCCTGGTCCCCCTCAGCTGGAACACTTCCAAGCTCCGGGGGTGTCACATGCACCCCAGGGTGACGATTCTGACTCGGACGACAGTCCCAGACAACCTAAGCGGGCTCGTTATGAAGGGCCCTCAACTTCGTCTCACTGGTCAGGATCCCAGCGGGACGAATCTATGGGTGATGAGGCGGATGTAACTGATCAAGATTCTGATCCTGGGTCCGCTCTCAATCTGGATACACCGGATGGTGACGCCATAGTGAATGATCTTATAGCGTCCATCAATAGGATGTTAGATATTTCTCCGCCAGCTCCTACTGAGGAGGAGGCAGCTTCACAGCAGGAGAAATTCCATTTCAGATATCCCAAGCGTAAATTAAGCACTTTTCTGGACCACTCTGACTTTAGAGATGCAATACAGAAACACCACGCTTTTCCTGAGAAGCGGTTTTCTAAACGGCTTAAAGATACACGCTATCCTTTTCCCCCTGACGTGGTCAAGGGTTGGACCCAGTGTCCCAAGGTGGACCCTCCAATCTCCAGGCTTGCAGCTAGATCCTTAGTTGCAGTAGAAGATGGAGCGGCACTTAAAGATGCCACTGACAGGCAGATGGAGCTCTGGCTGAAATCCATCTATGAAGCTATTGGAGCGTCGTTGGCGCCAGCTTTTGCAGCCGTATGGGCACTCCAAGCTATTTCAGCTGGGCTTATACAAGTCGACTCGGTCACACGTACATCTGCCCCGCAGGTGGCACCATTGACCTCTCAAATGTCTGCATTCGCGTCTTACGCGATTAATGCTGTCCTGGACTCTACGAGCCGTACGGCGGTGGCGTCAGCCAACTCCGTGGTTTTGCGCAGAGCCCTGTGGTTGAGAGAATGGAAAGCAGATTCTGCTTCCAAGAAGTGCTTAACCAGTTTGCCTTTTTCTCGTGACCGATTGTTTGGGGAGCGTTTGGATGAAATCATTAAACACTCCAAGGGTAAGGACTCATCCTTACCTCAACACAGACAAAACAAGCCCCAACAAAGGAGGGGTCAGTCTGGTTTTCGGTCCTTTCGAGGCTCAGGCAGGTCCCAATTCTCCTCGCCCAAAAGGAATCAAAAGGATCAGAGAGGCTCAGATTCTTGGCGGACTCAGTCACGCCCAAAAAAGACAGCAGGAAGAACCGTTACCAAGACGGCTTCCTCATGACTTTCAGCCTCCTCTCTCCGCATCCTCGGTCGGTGGCAGGCTCTCCCGCTTTGGCGGCGTTTGGCTGTCACAGGTCAAAGACCGTTGGGTGAGGGACATTCTGTCTCACGGGTACAGGATAGAGTTCAGTTCTCGTCCTCCAACGCGTTTCTTCAGAACTTCCCCACCGCCCGACCGAGCCGATGCTCTGCTGCAGGCGGTGGCCGCTCTAAAGGCGGAAGGAGTGGTGACTTCCGTTCCTCTTCAGGAACAAGGTCACGGTTTTTACTCCAATCTGTTTGTGGTGCCAATGAAGGACGGGTCCTTTCGGCCCGTCCTGGATCTAAAGTTGCTCAACAAACACGTAAAAACCAGGAGGTTCCGGATGGAATCTCTACGCTCCGTCATAGCCTCAATGTCTCAAGGAGATTTCTTAGCATCAATAGACATCAAAGATGCTTATCTTTACGTGCCGATTGCGCCAGAGCATCAGCGTTTTTAGAAGTCCGGCGGATTCTGACGTGGGTGGAAAACACAGCATCCACCATATCCGCAGTTCACATCCCAGGCGTGGAAAACTGGGAAGCAGACTTTCTCAGTCGCCAGGGCATGGACGCAGGGGAATGGTCCCTTCACCCGGACGTGTTTTAGGAGATCTGTCGCCGCTGGGGGATGCCGGACGTCGACCTGATGGCGTCACGGCACAACAACAAGGTCCCGGTTTTCATGGCACGGTCTCACGATCACCGAGCTCTGGCGGCAGACGCCTTAGTTCAGGATTGGTCGCAGTTCCGACTACCTTATGTGTTCCCACCTCTGGCATTGTTGCCCAGAGTGCTCCGCAAAATCAGGTCCGACTGCCGTTGCGCCATTCTCGTCGCTCCAGACTGGCCAAGGAGGTCGTGGTACCCGGATCTGTGGCATCTCACGGTAGGACAACCGTGGGCGCTACCAGGCCGTCCAGACTTGCTGTCTCAAGGGCCGTTTTTCCATCTGAATTCTGCGGCCCTGAACCTGACTGTGTGGCCATTGAGTCCTGGATCCTAGGGACCTCAGGTTTATCTCATGATGTTGTTGCCACCATGAGACAGGCTAGGAAACCATCCTCCGCCAAGATCTACCACAGAACGTGGAAGATATTCTTATCTTGGTGCTCTGCTCAGGGAGTTTCTCCCTGGCCATTTGCATTGCCTATTTTTCTTTCCTTCCTGCAGTCTGGGTTGGAAAAAGGTTTGTCGCTTAGCTCCCTTAAAGGACAAGTCTCTGCGCTATCCGTATTCTTTCAGAAGCGCCTGGCGCGACTTCCTAAGGTACGCACGTTCCTGCAAGGGGTTTGTCATATCGTTCCCCCTTACAAGCGGCCATTGGAACCCTGGGATCTGAACAAGGTTCTAATTGCTCTCCAGAAGCCACCTTTCGAGCCTATGAAGGATATTTCCTTTTCTCGGCTTTCACAGAAAGTGGCTTTTCTGGTGGCGGTCACGTCTCTTCGGAGAGTGTCAGAGCTGGCGGCGTTATCTTGCAAATCTCCCTTCCTGGTGTTTCACCAAGACAAGGTAGTACTGCGTCCAATTCCAGAGTTTCTTCCCAAGGTGGTATCTTCCTTTCATCTCAATCAGGATATCACTTTACCATCTTTGTGTCCGCATCCAGTTCACCAATTTGAAAAGGGTTTGCATCTGTTGGACCTGGTGAGAGCACTCAGGATCTACATTTCCCGCACGGCGCCTCTGCGCCGTTCGGATGCACTCTTTATCCTGGTCGCTGGTCAGCATAAAGGGTCGCAAGCTTCCAAATCCACCCTTGCGCGGTGGATCAAGGAACCAATTCTTCACGCCTACCGTTCTGCTGGGCTTCCGACTCCTTCTGGACTGAAGGCCCATTCTACCAGAGCCGTGGGTGCGTCCTGGGCATTACGGCATCAGGCTACGGCTCAGCAGGTGTGCCAGGCGGCTACCTGGTCGAGTCTGCACACTTTCACCAAGCATTATCAGGTGCATACCTACGCTTCGGCGGATGCCAGCCTAGGTAGACAAGTCCTGCAGGCGGCGGTGGCCCACCTGTAAGAAAGGGCTGCCTGACAGCCCGATCGCGAGGTATTCTTTTACCCACCCAGGGACTGCTTTTGGACATCCCAATTGTCTGGGTCTCCCAATTAGGAGCGAAAAAGAAGGGAATTTTGTTTACTTACCGTAAATTCCTTTTCTTCTAGCTCCAATTGGGAGACCCAGCACCCGCCCTGTTTTTTCTGAGGGTATTTGTTTTTCGGGTGCACATGTTGTTCATGTTGATAAGTTACGTTCTCCGATATTGTTTATCGGATTGAATTGTTTTTGAAACAGTTATTGGCTTTCCTCCTTCTTGCTTTTGCACTAAAACTGAGGGACCCGTGCTCCCACGGGGGGGTGTATAGCCAGAAGGGGAGGGGCCTTACACTTTTAAGTGTAGTACTTTGTGCGGCCTCCGGAGGCAGTAGCTATACACCCAATTGTCTGGGTCTCCCAATTGGAGCTAGAAGAAAAGGAATTTACGGTAAGTAAACAAAATTCCCTTCTTTGCAGCAGTGTGGGCTCTCAAAGCCATCTCTGCTTCTCTAGAGGAGATGCATTCCCTCACCAGGGAATCTATGCCCGAAATGGTTGCCTTAACTTCTCAAGCTTCAGCTTTTTCATCTTATGCCATGTCTGCCATGCTGGAGGCTTCTCACCGCACTGCGGTGGCTTCGGCTAATTCCCTCGTTATCCGCAGGATCTTGTGGCTTCGAGAGTGGAAGGCAGATGCTTCTTCTAAGAAGTACCTTGCTGGGTCCCTTTTGCTGGGTCCCGGCTGTTCGGAGAACAGCTGGATGAAATTATTAAGGAAGCTACTGGCGGGAAGAGTACTTCCATGCCACAAACCAAAACCAAGAAACCTGCCCAGGGTAGGAGTCAGTCGAGGTTTCGCTCCTTTCGTTCCTCCAACTGGTCGTCCTCTAAGCTCTCGGCCTCGTCCGCTAACTCAGCCAAGGACCAGAAATCCAACTGGCGCCCAAAAGCGCGTCCATAGAAGACCGCAGGAGGTGCTGCCACAAAGGCAGCCTCCTCGTGACTCTCTGCCCGCTCCGGCGACGTCCTTAGTCGGTGGCAGGCTCTCCCACTTTGGCGACGCTTGGTTTCAACACGTCTCCGATCAGTGGGTGAGAGATATCATCTCCCACGGCTACAGGATAGAATTCTCTTCCAGCCCGCCAAACAGATTTTTTCTCTCAACGCCCCCTTGCTCCAAGGCCGCCGCCTTCTCACAGGCCGTGGCAGCCTTGCAGGCCAACGGAGTAATTGTACCAGTTCCCGCCCGGGAACGGTTCAGAGGTTTCTACTCAAATCTCTTCCTAGTTCCCAAAAAGGACGGTACCTTCCAGCCCATCCTGGATCTCAAGCTTCTCAACAAGCATGTTCAGGTGCGGCACTTTCGCATGGAGTCTCTGCGATCAGTCATTGCCTCAATGACCCAAGGGGATTTCCTGGCATCCATCGACATCAGAGATGCCTATCTGCATGTTCCAATTGCAGTTTCACACCAGCATTGGCTACGTTTTGCAATAGGAGAAGATCATTTCCAATTCGTGGCTCTTCCCTTCGGGTTAGCCACGGCCCCTCGGGTATTCACCAAGGTCATGGCAGCAGTGATTGCGGTTCTGCACCTCCAGGGGTTGGCAGTGATTCCTTACCTGGACGACCTTCTAGTCAAGGCTTCATCCAGCGCAGACTGTCAGCGGAGTGTCTCCCTCACTCTCGCCACTCTAGCCCAATTCGGGTGGCTTGTCAATCTTCCCAAATCTACTCTGACTCCAACCCAGAGTCTCACGTACCTAGGGATGCAGTTCGAGACTTTGCCGGCACTTGTGAAGTTGCCCTTAGTCAAACAGCAGTCACTCCAGCTCTCTGCTGAGGCCCCGCCGTTATACCCTCAGGCGTCTGATGCAGGTGCTGGGTCAAATGGTGGCGTCCATGGAGGCTGTTCCCTTTGCCCAGTTCCATCTGCGCCCCCTGCAGCTGGACATTCTCCGCTGTTGGGACAAGCGGCCTTCCTCCTTACACAGGTTAGTGGCTCTGTCGTCACGGACCAGGAGCTCTCTTCAGTGGTGGCTTCGGCCCCTCTCCCTGTCCCAAGGGCGCTCCTTCCTGGCCCCGTCCTGGGTGATTCTCACCACGGATGCCAGTCTATCCGGCTAGGGAGCGGTATGTCTCCACCACAGAGCGCAGGGCACTTGGACTCCGTCCGAGTCAGCCCTTTCAATCAATGTGCTGGAAACCAGAGCCGTGCTTCTAGCTCTCCTAGCTTTTCACCACCTGCTGGCGGGCAGGCACATTCGAGTCCAGTCAGACAACGCGACAGCGGTTGCCTACATCAATCACCAAGGCGGGACACGCAGCCGCCTGGCAATGATGGAGGTACAACGCATCCTTCAATGGGCAGAGGACTCCAAGTCCACCATATCCGCAGTCCACATCCCAGGCGTGGAAAACTGGGAGGCAGATTATCTCAGCCGTCAAACCGTGGACGGTGGCGAGTGGTCCCTGCACCCGGCAGTGTTTCAGTCAATCTGCCGCAAATGGGGCACTCCGGACGTGGACCTAATGGCATCCCGTCACAACAACAAAGTTCCTGTTTACGTGGCTCGCTCCCACGATCCTCAGGCCTTCGCCGCGGACGCTCTGGTTCAAGACTGGTCCCAGTTTCGTCTGTCCTACGTGTTTCCCCCTCTAGCTCTCTTGCCCAGAGTCCTGCGCAAGATCAGAATGGAGGGCCGTCGAGTCATCCTCATTGCACCGGACTGGCCCAGGCGAGCTTGGTATCCAGACCTGCTCCATCTGTCCGCTGAGATGCCGTGGCATCTCCCAGACCGTCCAGACCTACTCTCGCAAGGTCCGTTTTTCCGCCCGAATTCTGCGGCTCTCAAATTGACGGCGTGGCTCTTGAGTCCTGGATATTGACGGCTTCTGGTATCCCTCCTGAAGTCATCTCCACTATGACTCGGGCCCGTGAGTCTTCCTCCGCTAAGATCTATCACAGGACTTGGAAAATTTTCCTGTCCTGGTGTCGCTCTACCGACCATCCTCCTTGGCCATTCTCCTTGCCGACCCTTCTGTCTTTTCTACAGTCCGGTCTGCAGCTAAGACTGTCCCTCAACTCTCTCAAGGGACAAGTCTCAGTTCTGTCAGTTCTGTTCCAGCGGTGTCTCGCTCGGCTGGCTCAGGTCCGCACCTTCATGCAAGGCGCGTCTCACATCATTCCGCCTTATCGGCGGCCCTTGGATCCCTGGGACCTTAACTTATTTCTCACGGTTTTGCAGAAACCCCCTTTTGAGCCTCTTGGGGAGGTTTCTTTGTATCGTCTTTCTCAGAAGGTGGCCTTTCTGGTGGCCATAACTTCCCTCAGGAGAGTCTCTGATTTGGCTGCACTCTCTTCGGAGTCACCTTTTTTAGTTTTTCATCAAGACAAGGTGGTTCTCCGTCCGACTCCGAACTTTCTTCCTAAGGTGGTCTCTCCTTTCTACCTTAACCAGGACATTACCCTACCTTCCTTCTGTCCGGCTCCTGTTCATCGCTTTGAAAAAGCGCTGCATACTCTGGATCTGGTGCGTGCTCTCCGGATCTATGTGTCTCGCACCGCTGCGCTTAGGCGGTGCACCTCTCTTTTTGTGCTAACCACAGGTCGGCGCAAGGGCCTCCCTGCTTCTAAGCCGACCTTAGCCCGTTGGATTAGATCGACCATTTCGGACGCCTACCAGAGTACTCAGGTGCCTCCCCCGCCGGGGATCAAGGCACATTCGACCAGAGCTGTCGGTGCCTCTTGGGCTTTCAGGCACCAGGCTACGGCTCAACAAGTCTGTCAGGCTGCCACTTGGACTAGCCTGCATACCTTCTCGAAGCACTACCAAGTGCATGCTCATGCTTCGGCAGATGAGAGCTTGGGCAGACGCATCCTTCAGGCGGCTGTCACCCATTTTTGAAGTTAGGTTATGCCTACTTCTTAGTTTTTCTGTTTATTCCCACCCAGGGACTGCTTTGGAACGTCCCAAGGTCTGGGTCTCCCAAAGAAACGATAAAGAAAAAGAGAATTTTGTTTACTTACCGTAAATTCTTTTTCTTATAGTTCCGTATTGGGAGACCCAGCACCCTCCCTGTTGCCTGTTGGCAATTTCTTGTTCCGCGTGTTATCACCGGCTGTTGTCGTGGACAGAGTCTCCGGTTGTTCCGGTTGATTTTATATTTTGATAGATCGGGCTGAAGACAGCGATACCAAATGTGTGAATATATTTTTTTTAACCCTTTATTTTTCAGTGGGGCAAAAGAGGGATGATTTGAACTTTTAGGTGTTTTTACTTTTTTTTTTACTTTTTCAAAAAATGTTCTTAAATTTTTTTTTAAATTTGACTAGTACCCCTAGGGGGCTATTAGGATCAGCTGTCTGATCACTCATTTATTTATCCCAATCAGAGCAGCACAATTTAGACTGGGAGAAATTATCATCTCTTGTAACAGCCAGTATTTGGCTTTTTCTTACAGGACCTGAGTCATGTGAGCTACAGGAGTCATCACATGACCCTGTGATATCATGATAGCCAAGTTAAGGGGTTAAAGATCTCTTACGCATATGCACTACAATACATGGATCTGCTTTGAGCAGGGCAGATCAAAGTGCGCCTGCGCAGGACCTCAATGCCAGCTAGTGAGCATGATGTACGACGCGTCATGCACATGGGCCTCAGAAGAAGGAGGATGGCGATCGCCGCAGAGAGGAAATGCCGGACTAGAGAGAGGAGGCAATGGGTTTGAGATAATGATCAATAACTTTGCTAGCTATTTCATCATCAGCTGACGGTCTCCTTTTTTTCTCAGCCCCAGATCCCCTTGAGTGGAGCCCCAAAAATTGGTCTGTGCGATTTCTTCCTGTAAGCTCCCAAAGTAAGTCTGCCATCTTGTCTTTCTTCTTCCTGCACCAGCTGTAAGGCTACTTTCACATTTGACAGGATGCAAACCGCATATGACCGGATCCTGTGGATTGAATGTGCAACGCATGCAACCGCAATTGTTATTTTATTGTATGCTTCTACTTCTACTTGTGATGGATGAAGGGGAACACAGAATTTATCGGCTGGCATTGGAGTCAGCTGATCGGGAATAAGCTGAACTCCTGATCTCACAGCCCACACACGCTGTGATGGATGCAGGTTAACAGCAATCACTGCCTGCTGCCGATCACGTGTGACCATATCCGGGCTGTGTGGTCATGAGTTCAGCTGAGTTCAGATCAGCTGACTCCAGTATTGGCCGATTGCTTGTTTTGTGTCCCCCTGCATCCATCGGAGAGTGTTCGGGCTGGAGTTCAACAGAGTTCAGATCAGCTGACTCCAGTGTCGGCCGAATTCAGCTGACCTCACAGGCAGCACACGCTGCGATGGATGCAGGGGGACCCAGAACAAGTAATCGGCCAACATTGGAGTCAGCTGATCAGATTACTTGATCTGCTGGCTGTATGGTTAGAAGTAGGGATGAATGAGCACTAAAATGCTCGGGTTCTCGGAAACCCATGAGTATTTTTTTTTTTTAAATTCATTAAAAAATAAACAAAAACCCCAAACACATAACCCTAACTCTAGGGTTAGGGGGTAAAAAAAATAAAATGTGTGGACTCCCGCTGCATTTTCTATTGCTAAGGTAACCCAAGCAGCTACTGGCTGCTAACCCCCACTGCTTATATGACCTAAATATAAATATATATATAAAGCCTGAGATTGCTAATGTCAGGCCAAGTTTGACCCGGCCATTAAGAATCTCCAATAAAGGGTTAAAAAAAAGACATCACACAGAAAAAATACTTTATTAGAAAAAAATACACAGACACTTTATTAGAAATAAATACACAGACACACTTAGGGACTCCATCTTTATTACTCCCTCTCACCCCTTCACGATCCTGGTCTTCTGTCTGAGAGAGAGGGAGATTTCTGTATTGACCATGCCAAGCTGCTTTCTGGGCATGCTCAGTACAAAAAACAGGATTCTGTCTATCAGGATCCGGCGACTTCCGGTACAGCAGGATCGGGGTCATTGAAATACATTGCAGGTACCACTGCATGTACTAATACAGATGGCCACCTGGTGGCGCTATAACAACACAAAAATCTAATATCACCCATGTAACGCAGCCTAAGCCTCAAAGGCTACCATTACTATTACCGATAGAGCTAACAGCCATGAATCATCGTGATCCGGACTCACCTATAAAGTGCACTTATAACTGGATGTTTTGAGTAGCCCTGACACGCGTTTCTCACCTGGCTTCCTCGCTTGAGGAAAGTGTAATGTGCATGTTTTATTATGTGGTGTCTTGGGCGAGATCGTCGCTGTTTGGGCGCGTGCAGGGGGTGGGACGCCGCACATAGAGTCCGCCTCATCCAGTCATTCCAGGGGAAGCGTGGATCAGAAGAATACTTCCAATAACATCAGTTAACCCATGCATCCTTCTAAGGAAGCTCTCTTGGCGGGGACTCATGCGGAGGCAGCCCCGCACATGCGCACCCAACGAGACCATATCTACTACTGGCAAGTGAAAGGGCACGACCAGGGTGGTAAGAAAATCATCCAAACATAAGGAGAATCCGCCTTAGCCTAGAGAATATGACCATGTATAGTCCTTAAAAGATTTTCTAATGTCCCTATATCATGCAGAGACAAAATTCATATAGTAATATGTGTGTATATATATATATTTACCCCTAGATTCTAAATGGACCTTGCGATACCACAAATTTTCAATCCTGTGGGACCACAGTCATGGCGCAGCTTGAAATGTCTCTGGATCATCCTCAGGGAATCAAGATCCACAACATCACACACCGCAATTATGTCCCTAACATGTTCCCTCGTGCGGACGCGTTGTTCCCTTGATGTTAACCCAATATAAATTAGGCTACAGCCACATACTGCATAATAGATAACGTGACTTTTACTGCATGATTTGTAACTTTTTTTTTTATACTCTTTAGGTCCATCCCAAGCTGACAACATCTCTGGGCAGATAAAAGGAAAACAACCAAATTTGGGACTCCCTTTCTTAAAGCAAGATACCACCCTAGGTACGTAATGGTTCTTAACCAGCATATCCTTTAGGCTTTTCCCCCTTCTAACAGGTAAGAGTGGGCGATGAGTAAAACGTCGTTCAAACTCTGGTCGGTCTTCAGTAACGACCAGTGTTTGTTCAAGATCTGCCTGATCGCCCCCCTCTGACTGTTAACTTGGAGATGAAATGTATCTGTGAGGAAAAAGATTCTTCCCTCTTACTTGTTGATAATAATACCCGTGGAGAACCCTTTTCTGTCTGGTACCCCATTTTTATATTCTAGTCCAGAAAAACAATTGCCTCCCGATCTGCCTTATAGGTTAGTTTGATGTTATATGGGTTATTGTTCAACCAAGTCATGAAGCTCTGCAGTTCAGGACCGGTACCCCTCCAGATAATAAAGATGTCATCTATCTTACCACCTAGTGTAAAATTAATAGATTAGGGATAAGCCAAATGGACGACAATGTTTTAATTTTGTTACATACATTTTTCCTTCTGAGTCCTCTGTTACCATACCAAAAAAATATTCAATGCACATGGTTCAAAAGATAGATTTTCAGCGTAGTTTCTCCTTGATGAAAAATTAACCTTGAAATGGTAGCCTCATTTTAACCAAAACCTGGTATTAATAATTGGACAAATTGAAGAAGGACATGGCATTTGATTTACGAGTAATGCAACAACCTTTTCCCAGTTGATCAGTTTTAGACATCCTTAAAATTATCATTAGTGATGACTAGATATGGGCGAATGCTAAAATATTCGGGTTCGGATTGTTCAAATCCAATAATTTCTACATTTGTGTATTCATACCGAATAACGAACCCAATCCAAGTCAATGGGAAACTCGAATAATTTTCCAGAGGACGTTGGAAATAGGCCTGCGAGGGCTGTAAAAATATTGCAATGGATGGAAAATTGTTGAAACTGAATGGCAACAGCATGCGGAAGATGCCTGAATGTATTTCTGACTCACATTTTATTTCTGGGAGTAATTTTGCCAAAGTATTACGCCACTTTTATGGATAGTAGTGGTCACTCAGTTCAATGAGGTCACCTGAGGTCAGGTTACCTGCGATCATAGGTGGATGACAATGAGCAGCTCCAGCTATGACCGCAAATAACCCAAGTTACGTGACCACACATCGCTGCGACTCATTCTCTGCCTTAAGATCACAGCGGGTGGTCATATTCTATGCCCACGCGCTGTCACTTCAGATGTAGCAGAGCTGGAATCGTTATGGGACCTCGTGTGGATTACATCAGACCTGGGTGTTTTTGGGGTTAATAAAGGAGTGAAAGAGGGTGTTGTTTTTATCTTATTTTGTGTTTGTGTTTATTTATTTTCACTTACAGATTAGTAATGGTGGTAGGGTTTTCATAGACCGTGCCATTGCTAATCTAGGGCTTAGTGGCAGATGTGAGCTGTTATTAACCCCTTATTAGCCTGATTGCCACCGCACCAGGGGAATCGGGAAGAATCGGGTAGAGTGCCAGGATTGTCACATCTAATGGATGTGACAATCCTGAGTGGCTGTGGGCTGCTATTGTTATAACGCGCCTGCTTTATTCTTATTTTCTTTATTTTTCCTTTTTTTATTTTTTATTTCCAAAGGTTCCGGAGTTCCCTGAGAACTCCAGGCCCGGGTCCAGTACTCGGGTATTTTTAAAACCTCTCGGATTCTAAATTTTACAGTCCGGGTCTGTCCATCACTAATCAATAGACAAACAAAAAAAGTGCATAGTGTTCATGTTGTTGTGTAAACAGAAATATTATATGCAAAATTAAAAATGACATGCCATAAGGCAAACAAAATCAAAATGCAAAAAACTAAATTATTGAGTAAATGTTATAAATATTAGTTGTATCCTAACTATAATTAAATTGTTGTACAATGTTTTTCTCCACTTTTCTTAGATAATAATCGTTTTTCTTATTTTCTCATAGGCACTTCATTCAGGGAAAAGACCCAATCAAAGTCAACATCTAAGTCACTGAGCGGGTCGCGTGAAGTCGCTCAAAATTTGCAGACCACCTCAGGTATGGTTTTAGCATATACAGATCTCTAAATTATGGATAAAAAGAAAAAGAAACAATTAAAAAATAATTTAACACAAACAGTCCCATTCTCACACCACATAAAAATACCCAATTAAAGAAAGCAGTCAAAGCTCTCATTGAGCCCAATAGTAGTCCTTGTGTCCAATCTATAAATCCAATGACTCAAGTTGCGCAAGGGCCTTAAATAGGTTACCACCTCTAACCTCTGATCTATGGCCTTTATAATTAAAGGGGTTATCCGGCTTATTTTGACTTTTCTTCATTATTACCCTATTGGGCTACATTGGGGCAGGTAAGTAGCTAGTGATCACTTACCTGCCCTGCTGTCAGCCTTTCTCCCCCGGCTCAGAGCGGTCATGTGACCGCTCCTGCCGCGATTTTGCTGCTTCCGGTCATTTCATGTCAACATGGGCAGGACCATGTTGACATGCAAATCTAGAACAGCATGTTGCCGCCCTGCTGGGCGAGTACAGTGCGTGGAGTCCCCGCACCTCTTCCCTGCACCCTCCCACACATTCCTCCGCACCCCGTACTCTCCCCGCCCACGGTGTCAACGCCAGCACCAGGCCCCCTGCTCAGGACAGCAGGAGTGCCCGTGCAGTCTGTGTCCCGCTCCAGCCCCGCGGCTGCCTTCATTGCAGGCTCAGCAGCCTCTCACATTGCAGTCCAATGGGGACAGTGTTGCCAATGTATGTAAAGCGCTGTGGAATTAATAGCGCTATATAAATGAATAAATATTATATATTATTATTATTATATGTAGGCCATTATACATTTTTGATTGCTATAGGGGCACCACTGGAGGGCTGTGTGGGTAACAGTTAGGCCTTGTATGCACACTGCGTTTTTTGAGTGCAGTTTTGGTAACAAAACTTCCTGCATTTCCTTCCCAGAAAAGTCTATGTGATTTCAGTTTTTCTGTTCACACTTTGCAGCTTTTTTTTTGGCTGCATCTTTGTGGTGACCACAAAGATGCAGCATGTCAATTCTTACTGCATTTTTTCCTGCGGTTTTTGAGCTCTTCCAATCAATAGATGACTTAAAAAACACACTGAGCAAAAACGCAGTAAAACGCGGCAAATAATACATGCCGAGAGTGCGTTTTTTTGGGCCTAAAAACATGAATCTTTGTGGTCACCACAAAGATGCAGCGTGCGCACATAGCCTTATTCTGTTTAAAGGCCTATATGGTAGCCATTATACTATTTGGAAGGCTATGTGGGGCCCATTATACTGTGTGCAGACCGTTATAGAATATGGAGGAGCCATTATACTGTATGAAGGGCTGTGTTGGGGCCATCGTACTGTGTTGGGGTTGTTGTGGGTGTATTATGCTTTGCTGGGTGGGAGGTGATGTAGAATCATCAAACTGTGCGTGGAGGGTACTGTGCAGGAATTCACTTTGGGTGTATCATACAGTGTTTGGGGGGCACTTTTGTTGGGATCATACTTTATGGGGGTCATGAAAGGGATTTCCTAATGTGTGGAAACACTAACGGGCAGCAATTTGCCATGTGCGCATGCTGCATCTTTATGGAGACCACAAAGATGCACGGTTTTGGTCCCAAAAAACATACCCCTGGTGTGCATTTTTTTTGCGTTTTTGCCCAGTGTATTTTTTAAAGTCAAATCTATTGACTGGAAGGGCTCAAAAACACAGAAAGAACCTTGTTTAGTCACCACAAAAACGCAGCCAAAAAAAAAAAGCTGCAATGTGCGCTTTGGTGCATACCGATGGGTTGTGTGGGTATGCTGGGAGTTGTTGTTCTACTTCAGAAAGGGAGCGTGAGGTTGCAGGTTGTTGTATTGTTATGCCAGTGGGGTTGTCATTTGGATCTGCTGCTTTTCAGTGTTCCTACTGAGTCTTCTAGGATATACTCCGCGGCTGCCTTCATTGCAGGCTCAGCAGCCTCTCACATTGCAGCGCAGGCAGCCGCGGGGATAACGAGCGCTGCCATCAGGATGTTAGATGACATCATTGCCTGCTGTGACAATCTTCGCTTCACTCCTGTCAGCGCTGTCACTGCCTTCTATGCCGCTGCGTTCTCACGTCACTAGCGGTGACGTCTCGGGCGATACTGCTGAGATTGCGGCGGGCATAGAAGTCAGGGACAGCGCTGACAGGAGTGAAGCGAAGATTGTCACCGCAGGTAATGATTTCATTTAACCTCCTGACAGCAGCGCTCGGCATCCCCTGCAGTGACCTGGGCTATTGATGTTAGCTCAGGTCACTGCATTACTCTCCCAGCCAATGAGGAACATTCTGTTCTTCATTGACTGGGACATTGACTATGGTATGGATTGTCATGGGACCCCCTTATTGGATTATGCTGGACCTGGATTTGTTTTTCTTTTGAATAAATTGGTGAATGAGGGAATGTTTTGAGGAGTGTTTTTTCAAATAAAACTTTTTTTTTGTTGTCTATTTTTTTATTACTGACTGGGTTTGTGATGTCGGATATCTGATTGACGCGTGACATCACTAATCCCAGGGCTTGATGCCAGGTGACATTACACATTTGGCATCAACCCCATATATTACCCCGTTTGCCACCGCACCAGGGCACGGGATGAGTTGGGGCAAAGCACCAGGATTGGCACATCTAATGGATGTGCCACTTCTGGGGCGGCTGTGGCCTGCTATTTTTAGGCTGGGGAGTGTCCAATAACAGTGGGCCTCCCTAGTCTGAGAATACCAGACCACAGCTGTCTGCTTTACCTTGGCTGGTGATCCAATTTGGGGGGACCCCATGTTTTTTATTTTAAATTATTTATTTAATTTAAAATAACAGCGTGGGGTGCCCTCTGTTTTATATTACCAGCCAAGCTGAAGCTGCCAGCTGTGGTTTGCAGGCTGCAGCCATCTGCTTTATCCTAGCTGGCTACAAAAGTATGGGGGACCCATTGTCGTTTGTTTTTTTTTTAATTATTTTTTATTTATTTTTTGGATAAATACAAGGCTAAGCATACTTTAGTGCCACATGAAAGTCACTAAAGGGTGCCAGCTTAGAATATGCAGGGGGGTAGGACATTATATGTCTTTCTCATCTATCTATCTATCTATCTATCTATCATCTGTCTATCCCTCTGTTTATTCATTCATCCCTCTATCACTCTGTCTCTATATCTATCTATTCATCTCTATATCTACTCATCTATTTATCTTTCTTGCTGCTTCCGTTTTTTGCGGTCCGCAAAAAAAACGGAAGGCACACAGATGACACACGGATGTATCCGTGAAAAAATTGGCCATTTTTTAGTGCTGGGGTAGAATACTGACAGGGAATGAGTGTGCAGGGGGCGGGCAGGGGACGGGGCTGGACACTGAGGCCGGGCAGTGCCAGCTCTAACTGAGGTTTTGCACAGGAAGTGGTCAGTTTGCTAGAGCAAAATGTAAACAAAGAACTGCAGAGAATAAAGGGATAATTCAAGTGGAACAAAAGTTAGAAAACAAAAAATAACAATATAGGGGTGTTTTATATGACAATACAGCACAGATAAACTCAATATTTTTTGGTAAGCTAATGTCGGACAACTCCTTTAATTTGCTTGAGTCAGATTCATGGTACAATTGGAAATGTTTTGGTAGGGTTTTTAGGTGTTCCGTCTCTTGCAGAGTCTTTGTTTTCTCACTGTCCCTGATGTGCTCACGGGCTCCCACCTTTAACCCCCTAACCACTGGACGATTTTTCCGTTTTTGTTTTTTGCTCCCCTTTTTCCGAGAGTCGTATCTTTTTTATTTTTCCCGTCAATCTTGCCATAAGAGGGCTCGTTTTTTGCGGGACGTATTGGTCTTTAAAGTGAAACCATGAGTTTTACCATATGTGGTACTGGAAAACAGCACAAAATTTCCACGTGCGGAAAAATTACAAAAAAGTGTGATTGGACAATGGTTTATGGGGTACTTTATTCACCGTGTTCACTGTATGGTAAAACTGATGGGTGGGTGTGATACTTCAGGTTGGTATGAGTTCGTTGATACCAAACATGTTTAGGTTTACTTTTTTTTTTAAACATAAATTTTTATTGCATTTTTCAGAATTATTACAATATGTCTAACATTTGAACAAGAATAAATTCACCTTACCAATTTACCCACCCTTGTCTTACCCCACCCTCTTTTATTCCCACTTTATCCCCCCCCAACATTTTTAATACGCTGAACACCAGGTATAAGTCGCAAAAGAACACACAGCTCCTCCATATTCTGATTCCCGTTTGAAGCCCTATTTCTCTGAAA
The DNA here is from genome assembly GCF_048569485.1 of Anomaloglossus baeobatrachus. NCBI lineage: Eukaryota > Metazoa > Chordata > Amphibia > Anura > Aromobatidae > Anomaloglossus > Anomaloglossus baeobatrachus. Next base: position 47,312 of record NW_027444480.1, on the reverse strand, counting down.
CCCTCGTCTCGCCCTACTGTTGTGTCTCTACTGCGTGTGTATTTTCAGCTTTCCCAATGTGCCTTGCAAGTCTCCCAGTAGATACCATTCCGTATTAGTGAAAGGAGATACCACTTTCCGTATTTCTGCAACTCCATACTGTTGTACTATAAATCTCTTCCATTTTTTAAAAAAGTTTCCCGTTAGTTCGTCCTTATTTATTTCGGCTTCCAACTGTTCAATATTGAGCAGCTTTTTAATCTGATTGACCACCTCCTCCTCTGATGGAACAGATTCCTCGAGCCATCTGCGTAGTAGGGCCTTTTTCCCTATCATAGCAATATTATGAAAGAGTCTTGGAATCGTGGTCCCCCGTGTATCTCCTCCTCCTTCCTTTTCTTTAGTCCTGTGGTGGAAAATCCATAACAATGGTTCTAGTTCCATTTCCACTTCCCATACTTTTTCTATAAGTGTCTTCATTTTTCCCCAAAATTTCTGACTTTGTGGGCACTGCCAAATCCCGTGGTATAAGTCCGTTTTCGGCTGTTTACATTTGGGGCAATGTTCTATTTTATTCATAGTCTGCTTGGTGGGGATGTTAAAACCATAAATTGCTCTGTGCATTAATCTAAACTGTGTGTCCCTCCAGCCCTCATTAATCACCTCCTTCCTCATCCTCATCCATCCCTGCTGTATCTTTTCCCCCTGCCTCTGTATCTTTTAGTTGTCGTGCCCATGCTCCCCAGACCTGGTCCGAGTGCAGTGGTACCAGTGCTGTTCTCAGATCTTTGTACAGGGAGGAGATAGTAATCTCCTGTTTATCCTTCATTATAAATTGATCCATTTCATTCAATACCTGTTCTTTTCTAACATCCCTCAATAGTCCCATTATTCCCTTTTCCACCTGTTTGTATTGTATGATTTGGAATGGGGAAAGCCCGTACCTGTTCACCATCTCCTCAAGAGTCAACCACCTATGTTCCGTTTCATGGAGCATATCCTTCACCCCACTGATCCCCTTATTTCTCCATTCTAGAAATAGTTTGTTTTCCCTCCCTGCTGGGAATTCCGGAAAATTCCAGATATTTAGGTATTTGGAGATTCGCCAGGACAGGTTAAACTTTTTCCTCACTGCTTTCCACGCCATTATCGTATCCCTACATACCAGGGAGTGCTTAATTTTCCTCGGAATATTGGCCAATGACGTGTGTAATATTGCCCCCAAGTCCCATGGTCTACAGTACTCACTTTCCAATTTTATGTTAGAATAGCTATTTGTCTTCCTCAGCCAGTCTATTACGTGCCTCATCAAGCATGCAAGGTTGTAGCCTCTCACATTTGGCATCTTGATTCCTCCCTTTTCCAGTGGTAGCATTAGTTTTTTCACCCTAATTCTTGGTCTTTTTCTCTTCCATAGGAAGCTTGTAAATGCTTTATTCAGTCTATTTACATCCGCATGCTTTAATAATATAGGGATAGTCTGCATTGGGTATAGCAGCTTCGAGAAACTCATCATTTTTATGAGGTGGTTTCTACCTAGCAGGGATAGCGGCAGCCCCTCCCACATCTTTAGCTCTCGTTCTATTTTCTGTATCAACGGTTTGAAGTTTATTTCATAAATGGAGGCAGGCTGGCGTCCCATCTGGATCCCCAGGTATTTAAGGTGGGTTTTTGCTATCGGTATCCCACATATGTTATCCCCTATTCCATAGGTTTTCAGGGATGACATGGTTCGCTCATTCAGAAACAGTATTTCACATTTTGTCTTGTTCAATTTAAAACCTGCCATAGACCCAAATCTCTCTATCTGTTGTATTGTTTTTAAAAGGTCATTCTGTGGTCTATTCATGAATAATATGATATCGTCCGCGAATAGAGCTGAATGTACTTTTTCCGTTCCAATGTTAATGCCCTTAAAGCAGTCTCCTCCATTGATCAGTTTTGATAATGGCTCAATGGCTAGATTGAACAAGAGAGGAGACAGCGGGCACCCCTGTCTCGTCCCTTTGGTCAAAGAGAAGGGTCGTGACAAAAATCCGGGTGGCGCCACTCTTGCCTGAGGGTTTGCATATAGTATACCTATAAATGTTCTGAATGCTCCCCTGAAGCCCATATTATCTAGGACTGTTTCCAGCTATGGCCACTGCACATTATGAAACGCTTTTTCAGCATCCAACGTGATCATGGCTGGAAATTCCCCTCCTTGTAGATCTCTGTGTCTGATGGCGTCCATTACTATCATGGCCTTTCTTACGTTTGTCACGGCTGCTCTCCCCTTTACAAACCCCGATTGGGTGGGAGAAATTAGCCTTGGTAATACCTCTGCTAATCGATTGGCCATCAATTTGGCCACTAGTTTAAGGTCTTGGTTGATTAGTGAGATTGGTCTATAATTCGTTGGATTGTCCAAATTTTTGTCTCCTTTGGGTAAAAGTTTTATATATGCAGTGTTAAGGTGGCTAGACATTCCCGTACCCCCTAACATTTTATTAAACATACGTGTCAGCGTTGGTGATATTTCCTCCTTTAGTACTTTATAGAATTCCCCATTGAACCCGTCAGGCCCCGGTGCTTTATGTATACTCAGTTCTCCTATTATTGTTTGCACTTCCTCTATTGTGATGTCCGCGTTCAGTCTAGTCAGTTCGTCCTCGGTTATTTGTGTAAGTCCTAATGTCTTTAGCCACTCCCTCCCTCCTTCTCCATTTTCATCCCCTTTACTATATAGTTTGGCATAGTATTCCCCCAAGATCTGGTTGATCTCCTGTGGATTCGTCGATTTGGTCCCATCCTGTCTTGTCATATTAGCTATTAACGTCAACGGTCGTCTTCCCTTTGCCAGGTTAGCCAGCAGTTTACCTGCCTTATTGCCAAATCGGTGCAAGTCAACCTCCTGCTGAGACCTTACTAGTTCTTCTCGTTTTCCTACCCACATGTCAAACTCTTATTTTGCTTCCTTCCACTCTTCTTTTGCTTTTTGGGATTTGTTTTCTAGGTACCTTGTGTATTTCTCTCTCAAACTAGTGCTTGCCTCCTGGTAATGTTTTTGCGTCTGTTTCCTGATTTTGGCTACATGCCCCATCAGTCTCCCCCTTAATACTACTTTCACTGTTTCCCAGAATAGCATTGCCTCTTCCTCGTACCCGCTGTTAGTGCCGCAATATTCCTCCCACCACTCAATTAATGTTTTAATAAAATCTTTATCTTTGAGTAAGAATGATGGAAATCTCCATATATAATCCGAGCCCCTCTGTATTCTGTCATTTAAGTCTAAGGTCACCGGGCTGTGGTCGGATATAACCATGTTCTCTATGTCTACATCTTTGACCCTGTGCCAGAGTCTGTGGTCTACTAACATAAAGTCAATCCTTGACCATGCTTCGTGTGGGTGTGAGTAGTGTGTAAATTCACGTTCATATGGGTGTTGCGTTCTCCAACTGTCCTGCAGATTTGTGTCTTCCAGTAATTTGGCCATCAAACCCTTTGTATTCCTACTCTGCCTACCTTGTTCCTTGCCATACCTCCTGTGACGACATGGACTCTCATGGGTTAAAGTTTCTTAAAATCCAGCCAGACAGCATGATAGATTGTCTATAGATGGGGGAGAAGTCCCTCATTGTTTTTACAAGACTCTTGTTGACTCAATGTGATTGTGTTGGCCACTGAAAGCTAGACGTATTGTTCTCCAGACATTTCCAGTAACCATTGTATTGTAGTTGTGTATTGATAATGTAATTATCTTAGTTTCGGATACCACTCAAAGGGAAGTGAAAGTGGGGCTTGTGAATTACCTCCTCACACCAGTCATTTTGGAGAATGACCTAGTACAAGGACTATCCAGTCAGTTTGAAGAAGCCATCACCCACCTCCAAGCCAAGCAGGACCCTGATGTGGATCTTTCTAACATCTTTTCCAGGGATGGTTTGCATTCCCGGTCTCCATCATCGACTTCTGAGCCAAGAACCGTGAGTAAGCCTAACCACACTGTGGCTTTTGACTGGGGGAGGATTGATAGTGGGAGATTTGTGCAGGCCCAACTCATGGACCCCACAATATGGCTGCTCAACTTGGGGGAGGTAATCAGGGGGAGGTGTATAGATGCAAGCCTCTGTTGCTGACCTCACCATTAAAAAGGACAATGCCGTCAAGAGGAGAAGGATGATCGGAAGCCTATCATGTCTGGCTAATATAAAGAAGGGGGAGGAATGTGACGACATGGACTCTCATGGGTTAAAGTTTCTTAAAATCCAGCCAGACAGCATGATAGATTGTCTATAGATGGGGGAGAAGTCCCTCATTGTTTTTACAAGACTCTTGTTGACTCAATGTAATTGTGTTGGCCACTGAAAGCTAGACGTATTGTTCTCCAGACATTTCCAGTAACCATTGTATTGTAGTTGTGTATTGATAATGTAATTATCTTAGTAGCCATTGTCTAGTCGGTGACTCCCAGTTTACATGTACACCCTCAGTCTTTCTATGCACATCATTTAAATGAACATTGTCCATGCAGCTTGAAATTCCTCCAATGGGAGAAGCAATCTTGTCCAACCAATCGATGAGGACGCAGTGTATCCAAGTGGAAGGTTGTGGCTATAAAAAGGACTTCTTTAAGCCACCAGGGGTTGTTGATGGATGCTGATGGATCCAGTCTAAGCTCTTTGGAGCTGACTAGAGGATCAGGATATCTTATGGCTTCAATCTAGGGACTCCGGACCCGGTTGGAGACCATATCCACAGCCTAGGGATTTCGACTCCGGCTGCCAGGATTTTAACATCAAACCAGGACTACCTAAGGAGGACACTCAGGTTGGGACAGTTCAGTCACCTGTTACAGACTTTGCAGACCTCAGACAGCTTGGAACCTGTGAGGCATGGACATTCTAAATCCCTGGTGAGCCAGCGGAAGGGTGAGACTCTGTTGCCTGTTACATTTGTGTGTTTTGCTGGTTATGTGATATGTGCCGTTAATTGTTTGGGGATCCAATAAAGTCTAATTATTGTGGTTCCCTCACCCTGTGTTGTCTGAGTAGTGTTACGCGCACGGTTAAGGAGGCCGGCGTTCAGTTGGGATGAGCCCTGAGCCACGCTGTCTTTCTAAAGGCGGCGGGTTTTAGTGGACGAGAGCACCCACTGAGCCCCGTGTCTCCACAATTGGTGGCAGCGGTGGGATACTACTCAGCCTGGTTTACCCAGGGGAGCTGCAGTGGACTGGTGTTTTCGGACACCGTCCAGGGCTCAACAACCAGGGAGGCACATAAGCATACCCAGCAGGCCATAGGGGAGGCATTCAGGTTTCGGACGCTGCCATGTCCAACCCCACCAGCTCAGCCATGGGACAAGGACAAGAGAGGAGTTACGACCGCTGCAGTAAATGGATGTTGCAGGATCTGTGCCGGAGGCGAGAGATTGTATGCTGGAGCGTTGGGATGCCCAGAATGATTCAGAGGACGATGAGGATCCCGCCGATATTGACCCAGAGGATGTAGACTATGTGCCACATCATGGATCTAGTGACAATTGGGAATCAACTTTGTCCAAAATGGCCCAAGCCACAGCGTTGTTGGATGCATTGGGGCCTAGATCCTCAAGAGAAGAGAGGGCTTATGTTCTGGAATATGTTTATGGGATTCCAGCTGCAGTACTGCTAACACCAGCCGGTCGAGAAGGATGGTCCCGCTACCCAGCAGAAGCTGCGCCAAAACAAAGGACTACAAACAGGGCCTGTGACTCGCCCAATCTATGGCGCTGTTATATATGTGGGCGCAATGGACATCTAGATAAAGATTGTCTCCAAAACCAAGGCCGCATGCTTGGAGCCCGTCTGCCACTCCAACCAGTCAACATATGCCGAGATGAACTAACGAGACCTGAGGAATGCTACTCCCAAGAAACACCAATAGTTGAGGAAGTGGTTTATCCAGTCCACACCCTACGGCAGGCCGGACACCGTACACCAGCCAACCTCCATCCCCACATCCAGACGGTCAAGGTCGGTGATATACAGGCTCAGGGACTTCGAGACATTGGATCTTCCATCACTCTGGTAAGCCCAGTTATTGTTTCTCCAGAAGACCCTGTACCAGATTCCCAATTACCCATCTCCCTGGCTGAGGGCCAGCGCTCAGACGTCCCTCTGGCATGTGTGCAGTTGGACCTAAAAACCGACCAGGGAGAGGTCGAGGTGGAGCTTGTGGATAGCCTCCCCACACCTGGTATTTTGGGGACCATCCAGGAAGTGATCGATGTGGGGATTGTGAACAGCCTCCCCATTCCTGACATTGTGGAGACTGACCAGAGCAAGGCTGATGTGGAGCTTATGGACACCGTCCACACACCTGTTGTTTCGGGGACTAGCCAGGAGGAAGTTGAAGTGGGGTTCATAGATGGCCCCACCAAGCCTGTTTCGGATACCACTCAAAGGGAAGTGAAAGTGGGGCTTGTGAATTACCTCCTCACACCAGTCATTTTGGAGAATGACCTAGTACAAGGACTATCCAGTCAGTTTGAAGAAGCCATCACCCACCTCCAAGCCAAGCAGGACCCTGATGTGGATCTTTCTAACATCTTTTCCAGGGATGGTTTGCATTCCCGGTCTCCATCATCGACTTCTGAGCCAAGAACCGTGAGTAAGCCTAACCACACTGTGGCTTTTGACTGGGGGAGGATTGATAGTGGGAGATTTGTGCAGGCCCAACTCATGGACCCCACAATATGGCTGCTCAACTTGGGGGAGGTAATCAGGGGGAGGTGTATAGATGCAAGCCTCTGTTGCTGACCTCACCATTAAAAAGGACAATGCCGTCAAGAGGAGAAGGATGATCGGAAGCCTATCATGTCTGGCTAATATTAAGAAGGGGGAGGAATGTGACGACATGGACTCTCATGGGTTAAAGTTTCTTAAAATCCAGCCAGACAGCATGATAGATTGTCTATAGATGGGGGAGAAGTCCCTCATTGTTTTTACAAGACTCTTGTTGACTCAATGTAATTGTGTTGGCCACTGAAAGCTAGACGTATTGTTCTCCAGACATTTCCAGTAACCATTGTATTGTAGTTGTGTATTGATAATGTAATTATCTTAGTAGCCATTGTCTAGTCGGTGACTCCCAGTTTACATGTACACCCTCAGTCTTTCTATGCACATCATTTAAATGAACATTGTCCATGCAGCTTGAAATTCCTCCAATGGGAGAAGCAATCTTGTCCAACCAATCGATGAGGACGCAGTGTATCCAAGTGGAAGGTTGTGGCTATAAAAAGGACTTCTTTAAGCCACCAGGGGTTGTTGATGGATGCTGATGGATCCAGTCTAAGCTCTTTGGAGCTGACTAGAGGATCAGGATATCTTATGGCTTCAATCTAGGGACTCCGGACCCGGTTGGAGACCATATCCACAGCCTAGGGATTTCGACTCCGGCTGCCAGGATTTTAACATCAAACCAGGACTACCTAAGGAGGACACTCAGGTTGGGACAGTTCAGTCACCTGTTACAGACTTTGCAGACCTCAGACAGCTTGGAACCTGTGAGGCATGGACATTCTAAATCCCTGGTGAGCTAGCGGAAGGGTGAGACTCTGTTGCCTGTTACATTTGTGTGTTTTGCTGGTTATGTGATATGTGCCGTTAATTGTTTGGGGATCCAATAAAGTCTAATTATTGTGGTTCCCTCACCCTGTGTTGTCTGAGTAGTGTTACGCGCACGGTTAAGGAGGCCGGCGTTCAGTTGGGATGAGCCCTGAGCCACGCTGTCTTTCTAAAGGCGGCGGGTTTTAGTGGACGAGAGCACCCACTGAGCCCCGTGTCTCCACAATTGGTGGCAGCGGTGGGATACTACTCAGCCTGGTTTACCCAGGGGAGCTGCAGTGGACTGGTGTTTTCGGACACCGTCCAGGGCTCAACAACCAGGGAGGCACATAAGCATACCCAGCAGGCCATAGGGGAGGCATTCAGGTTTCGGACGCTGCCATGTCCAACCCCACCAGCTCAGCCATGGGACAAGGACAAGAGAGGAGTTACGACCGCTGCAGTAAATGGATGTTGCAGGATCTGTGCCGGAGGCGAGAGATTGTCTGCTGGAGCGTTGGGATGCCCAGAATGATTCAGAGGACGATGAGGATCCCGCCGATATTGACCCAGAGGATGTAGACTATGTGCCACATCATGGATCTAGTGACAATTGGGAATCAACTTTGTCCAAAATGGCCCAAGCCACAGCGTTGTTGGATGCATTGGGGCCTAGATCCTCAAGAGAAGAGAGGGCTTATGTTCTGGAATATGTTTATGGGATTCCAGCTGCAGTACTGCTAACACCAGCCGGTCGAGAAGGATGGTCCCGCTACCCAGCAGAAGCTGCGCCAAAACAAAGGACTACAAACAGGGCCTGTGACTCGCCCAATCTATGGCGCTGTTATACATGTGGGCGCAATGGACATCTAGATAAAGATTGTCTCCAAAACCAAGGCCGCATGCTTGGAGCCCGTCTCCCACTCCAACCAGTCAACATATGCCGAGATGAACTAACGAGACCTTAGGAATGCTACTCCCAAGAAACACCAATAGTTGAGGAAGTGGTTTATCCAGTCCACACCCTACGGCAGGCCGGACACCGTACACCAGCCAACCTCCATCCCCACATCCAGACGGTCAAGGTCGGTGATATACAGGCTCAGGGACTTCGAGACATTGGATCTTCCATCACTCTGGTAAGCCCAGTTATTGTTTCTCCAGAAGACCCTGTACCAGATTCCCATTTACCCATCTCCCTGGCTGAGGGCCAGCGCTCAGACGTCCCTCTGGCATGTGTGCAGTTGGACCTAAAAACCGACCAGGGAGAGGTCGAGGTGGAGCTTGTGGATAGCCTCCCCACACCTGGTATTTTGGGGACCATCCAGGAAGTGATCGATGTGGGGATTGTGAACAGCCTCCCCATTCCTGACATTGTGGAGACTGACCAGAGCAAGGCTGATGTGGAGCTTATGGACACCGTCCACACACCTGTTGTTTCGGGGACTAGCCAGGAGGAAGTTGAAGTGGGGTTCATAGATGGCCCCACCAAGCCTGTTTCGGATACCACTCAAAGGGAAGTGAAAGTGGGGCTTGTGAATTACCTCCTCACACCAGTCATTTTGGAGAATGACCTAGTACAAGGACTATCCAGTCAGTTTGAAGAAGCCATCACCCACCTCCAAGCCAAGCAGGACCCTGATGTGGATCTTTCTAACATCTTTTCCAGGGATGGTTTGCATTCCCGGTCTCCATCATCGACTTCTGAGCCAAGAACCGTGAGTAAGCCTAACCACACTGTGGCTTTTGACTTGGGGAGGATTGATAGTGGGAGATTTGTGCAGGCCCAACTCATGGACCCCACAATATGGCTGCTCAACTTGGGGGAGGTAATCAGGGGGAGGTGTATAGATGCAAGCCTCTGTTGCTGACCTCACCATTAAAAAGGACAATGCCGTCAAGAGGAGAAGGATGATCGGAAGCCTATCATGTCTGGCTAATATTAAGAAGGGGGAGGAATGTGACGACATGGACTCTCATGGGTTAAAGTTTCTTAAAATCCAGCCAGACAGCATGATAGATTGTCTATAGATGGGGGAGAAGTCCCTCGTTGTTTTTACAAGACTCTTGTTGACTCAATGTAATTGTGTTGGCCACTGAAAGCTAGACGTATTGTTCTCCAGACATTTCCAGTAACCATTGTATTGTAGTTGTGTATTGATAATGTAATTATCTTAGTAGCCATTGTCTAGTCGGTGACTCCCAGTTTACATGTACACCCTCAGTCTTTCTATGCACATCATTTAAATGAACATTGTCCATGCAGCTTGAAATTCCTCCAATGGGAGAAGCAATCTTGTCCAACCAATCGATGAGGACGCAGTGTATCCAAGTGGAAGGTTGTGGCTATAAAAAGGACTTCTTTAAGCCACCAGGGGTTGTTGATGGATGCTGATGGATCCAGTCTAAGCTCTTTGGAGCTGACTAGAGGATCAGGATATCTTATGGCTTCAATCTAGGGACTCCGGACCCGGTTGGAGACCATATCCACAGCCTAGGGATTTCGACTCCGGCTGCCAGGATTTTAACATCAAACCAGGACTACCTAAGGAGGACACTCAGGTTGGGACAGTTCAGTCACCTGTTACAGACTTTGCAGACCTCAGACAGCTTGGAACCTGTGAGGCATGGACATTCTAAATCCCTGGTGAGCCAGCGGAAGGGTGAGACTCTGTTGCCTGTTACATTTGTGTGTTTTGCTGGTTATGTGATATGTGCCGTTAATTGTTTGGGGATCCAATAAAGTCTAATTATTGTGGTTCCCTCACCCTGTGTTGTCTGAGTAGTGTTACGCGCACGGTTAAGGAGGCCGGCGTTCAGTTGGGATGAGCCCTGAGCCACGCTGTCTTTCTAAAGGCGGCGGGTTTTAGTGGACGAGAGCACCCACTGAGCCCCGTGTCTCCACAATTGGTGGCAGCGGTGGGATACTACTCAGCCTGGTTTACCCAGGGGAGCTGCAGTGGACTGGTGTTTTCGGACACCGTCCAGGGCTCAACAACCAGGGAGGCACATAAGCATACCCAGCAGGCCATAGGGGAGGCATTCAGGTTTCGGACGCTGCCATGTCCAACCCCACCAGCTCAGCCATGGGACAAGGACAAGAGAGGAGTTACGACCGCTGCAGTAAATGGATGTTGCAGGATCTGTGCCGGAGGCGAGAGATTGTCTGCTGGAGCGTTGGGATGCCCAGAATGATTCAGAGGACGATGAGGATCCCGCCGATATTGACCCAGAGGATGTAGACTATGTGCCACATCATGGATCTAGTGACAATTGGGAATCAACTTTGTCCAAAATGGCCCAAGCCACAGCGTTGTTGGATGCATTGGGGCCTAGATCCTCAAGAGAAGAGAGGGCTTATGTTCTGGAATATGTTTATGGGATTCCAGCTGCAGTACTGCTAACACCAGCCGGTCGAGAAGGATGGTCCCGCTACCCAGCAGAAGCTGCGCCAAAACAAAGGACTACAAACAGGGCCTGTGACTCGCCCAATCTATGGCGCTGTTATACATGTGGGCGCAATGGACATCTAGATAAAGATTGTCTCCAAAACCAAGGCCGCATGCTTGGAGCCCGTCTGCCACTCCAACCAGTCAACATATGCCGAGATGAACTAACGAGACCTGAGGAATGCTACTCCCAAGAAACACCAATAGTTGAGGAAGTGGTTTATCCAGTCCACACCCTACGGCAGGCCGGACACCGTACACCAGCCAACCTCCATCCCCACATCCAGACGGTCAAGGTCGGTGATATACAGGCTCAGGGACTTCGAGACATTGGATCTTCCATCACTCTGGTAAGCCCAGTTATTGTTTCTCCAGAAGACCCTGTACCAGATTCCCAATTACCCATCTCCCTGGCTGAGGGCCAGCGCTCAGACGTCCCTCTGGCATGTGTGCAGTTGGACCTAAAAACCGACCAGGGAGAGGTCGAGGTGGAGCTTGTGGATAGCCTCCCCACACCTGGTATTTTGGGGACCATCCAGGAAGTGATCGATGTGGGGATTGTGAACAGCCTCCCCATTCCTGACATTGTGGAGACTGACCAGAGCAAGGCTGATGTGGAGCTTATGGACACCGTCCACACACCTGTTGTTTCGGGGACTAGCCAGGAGGAAGTTGAAGTGGGGTTCATAGATGGCCCCACCAAGCCTGTTTCGGATACCACTCAAAGGGAAGTGAAAGTGGGGCTTGTGAATTACCTCCTCACACCAGTCATTTTGGAGAATGACCTAGTACAAGGACTATCCAGTCAGTTTGAAGAAGCCATCACCCACCTCCAAGCCAAGCAGGACCCTGATGTGGATCTTTCTAACATCTTTTCCAGGGATGGTTTGCATTCCCGGTCTCCATCATCGACTTCTGAGCCAAGAACCGTGAGTAAGCCTAACCACACTGTGGCTTTTGACTGGGGGAGGATTGATAGTGGGAGATTTGTGCAGGCCCAACTCATGGACCCCACAATATGGCTGCTCAACTTGGGGGAGGTAATCAGGGGGAGGTGTATAGATGCAAGCCTCTGTTGCTGACCTCACCATTAAAAAGGACAATGCCGTCAAAGAGGAGAAGGATGATCGGAAGCCTATCATGTCTGGCTAATATTAAGAAGGGGGAGGAATGTGACGACATGGACTCTCATGGGTTAAAGTTTCTTAAAATCCAGCCAGACAGCATGATAGATTGTCTATAGATGGGGGAGAAGTCCCTCATTGTTTTTACAAGACTCTTGTTGACTCAATGTAATTGTGTTGGCCACTGAAAGCTAGACGTATTGTTCTCCAGACATTTCCAGTAACCATTGTATTGTAGTTGTGTATTGATAATGTAATTATCTTAGTAGCCATTGTCTAGTCGGTGACTCCCAGTTTACATGTACACCCTCAGTCTTTCTATGCACATCATTTAAATGAACATTGTCCATGCAGCTTGATATTCCTCCAATGGGAGAAGCAATCTTGTCCAACCAATCGATGAGGACGCAGTGTATCCAAGTGGAAGGTTGTGGCTATAAAAAGGACTTCTTTAAGCCACCAGGGGTTGTTGATGGATGCTGATGGATCCAGTCTAAGCTCTTTGGAGCTGACTAGAGGATCAGGATATCTTATGGCTTGAATCTAGGGACTCCGGACCCGGTTGGAGACCATATCCACAGCCTAGGGATTTCGACTCCGGCTGCCAGGATTTTAACATCAAACCAGGACTACCTAAGGAGGACACTCAGGTTGGGACAGTTCAGTCACCTGTTACAGACTTTGCAGACCTCAGACAGCTTGGAACCTGTGAGGCATGGACATTCTAAATCCCTGGTGAGCCAGCGGAAGGGTGAGACTCTGTTGCCTGTTACATTTGTGTGTTTTGCTGGTTATGTGATATGTGCCGTTAATTGTTTGGGGATCCAATAAAGTCTAATTATTGTGGTTCCCTCACCCTGTGTTGTCTGAGTAGTGTTACGCGCACGGTTAAGGAGGCCGGCGTTCAGTTGGGATGAGCCCTGAGCCACGCTGTCTTTCTAAAGGCGGCGGGTTTTAGTGGACGAGAGCACCCACTGAGCCCCGTGTCTCCACAATTGGTGGCAGCGGTGGGATACTACTCAGCCTGGTTTACCCAGGGGAGCTGCAGTGGACTGGTGTTTTCGGACACCGTCCAGGGCTCAACAACCAGGGAGGCACATAAGCATACCCAGCAGGCCATAGGGGAGGCATTCAGGTTTCGGACGCTGCCATGTCCAACCCCACCAGCTCAGCCATGGGACAAGGACAAGAGAGGAGTTACGACCGCTGCAGTAAATGGATGTTGCAGGATCTGTGCCGGAGGCGAGAGATTGTCTGCTGGAGCGTTGGGATGCCCAGAATGATTCAGAGGACGATGAGGATCCCGCCGATATTGACCCAGAGGATGTAGACTATGTGCCACATCATGGATCTAGTGACAATTGGGAATCAACTTTGTCCAAAATGGCCCAAGCCACAGCGTTGTTGGATGCATTGGGGCCTAGATCCTCAAGAGAAGAGAGGGCTTATGTTCTGGAATATGTTTATGGGATTCCAGCTGCAGTACTGCTAACACCAGCCGGTCGAGAAGGATGGTCCCGCTACCCAGCAGAAGCTGCGCCAAAACAAAGGACTACAAACAGGGCCTGTGACTCGCCCAATCTATGGCGCTGTTATACATGTGGGCGCAATGGACATCTAGATAAAGATTGTCTCCAAAACCAAGGCCGCATGCTTGGAGCCCGTCTGCCACTCCAACCAGTCAACATATGCCGAGATGAACTAACGAGACCTGAGGAATGCTACTCCCAAGAAACACCAATAGTTGAGGAAGTGGTTTATCCAGTCCACACCCTACGGCAGGCCGGACACCGTACACCAGCCAACCTCCATCCCCACATCCAGACGGTCAAGGTCGGTGATATACAGGCTCAGGGACTTCGAGACATTGGATCTTCCATCACTCTGGTAAGCCCAGTTATTGTTTCTCCAGAAGACCCTGTACCAGATTCCCAATTACCCATCTCCCTGGCTGAGGGCCAGCGCTCAGACGTCCCTCTGGCATGTGTGCAGTTGGACCTAAAAACCGACCAGGGAGAGGTCGAGGTGGAGCTTGTGGATAGCCTCCCCACACCTGGTATTTTGGGGACCATCCAGGAAGTGATCGATGTGGGGATTGTGAACAGCCTCCCCATTCCTGACATTGTGGAGACTGACCAGAGCAAGGCTGATGTGGAGCTTATGGACACCGTCCACACACCTGTTGTTTCGGGGACTAGCCAGGAGGAAGTTGAAGTGGGGTTCATAGATGGCCCCACCAAGCCTGTTTCGGATACCACTCAAAGGGAAGTGAAAGTGGGGCTTGTGAATTACCTCCTCACACCAGTCATTTTGGAGAATGACCTAGTACAAGGACTATCCAGTCAGTTTGAAGAAGCCATCACCCACCTCCAAGCCAAGCAGGACCCTGATGTGGATCTTTCTAACATCTTTTCCAGGGATGGTTTGCATTCCCGGTCTCCATCATCGACTTCTGAGCCAAGAACCGTGAGTAAGCCTAACCACACTGTGGCTTTTGACTGGGGGAGGATTGATAGTGGGAGATTTGTGCAGGCCCAACTCATGGACCCCACAATATGGCTGCTCAACTTGGGGGAGGTAATCAGGGGGAGGTGTATAGATGCAAGCCTCTGTTGCTGACCTCACCATTAAAAAGGACAATGCCGTCAAGAGGAGAAGGATGATCGGAAGCCTATCATGTCTGGCTAATATTAAGAAGGGGGAGGAATGTGACGACATGGACTCTCATGGGTTAAAGTTTCTTAAAATCCAGCCAGACAGCATGATAGATTGTCTATAGATGGGGGAGAAGTCCCTCGTTGTTTTTACAAGACTCTTGTTGACTCAATGTAATTGTGTTGGCCACTGAAAGCTAGACGTATTGTTCTCCAGACATTTCCAGTAACCATTGTATTGTAGTTGTGTATTGATAATGTAATTATCTTAGTAGCCATTGTCTAGTCGGTGACTCCCAGTTTACATGTACACCCTCAGTCTTTCTATGCACATCATTTAAATGAACATTGTCCATGCAGCTTGAAATTCCTCCAATGGGAGAAGCAATCTTGTCCAACCAATCGATGAGGACGCAGTGTATCCAAGTGGAAGGTTGTGGCTATAAAAAGGACTTCTTTAAGCCACCAGGGGTTGTTGATGGATGCTGATGGATCCAGTCTAAGCTCTTTGGAGCTGACTAGAGGATCAGGTATCTTATGGCTTCAATCTAGGGACTCCGGACCCGGTTGGAGACCATATCCACAGCCTAGGGATTTCGACTCCGGCTGCCAGGATTTTAACATCGAACCAGGACTACCTAAGGAGGACACTCAGGTTGGGACAGTTCAGTCACCTGTTACAGACTTTGCAGACCTCAGACAGCTTGGAACCTGTGAGGCATGGACATTCTAAATCCCTGGTGAGCCAGCGGAAGGGTGAGACTCTGTTGCCTGTTACATTTGTGTGTTTTGCTGGTTATGTGATATGTGCCGTTAATTGTTTGGGGATCCAATAAAGTCTAATTATTGTGGTTCCCTCACCCTGTGTTGTCTGAGTAGTGTTACGCGCACGGTTAAGGAGGCCGGCGTTCAGTTGGGATGAGCCCTGAGCCACGCTGTCTTTCTAAAGGCGGCGGGTTTTAGTGGACGAGAGCACCCACTGAGCCCCGTGTCTCCACAATTGGTGGCAGCGGTGGGATACTACTCAGCCTGGTTTACCCAGGGGAGCTGCAGTGGACTGGTGTTTTCGGACACCGTCCAGGGCTCAACAACCAGGGAGGCACATAAGCATACCCAGCAGGCCATAGGGGAGGCATTCAGGTTTCGGACGCTGCCATGTCCAACCCCACCAGCTCAGCCATGGGACAAGGACAAGAGAGGAGTTACGACCGCTGCAGTAAATGGATGTTGCAGGATCTGTGCCGGAGGCGAGAGATTGTCTGCTGGAGCGTTGGGATGCCCAGAATGATTCAGAGGACGATGAGGATCCCGCCGATATTGACCCAGAGGATGTAGACTATGTGCCACATCATGGATCTAGTGACAATTGGGAATCAACTTTGTCCAAAATGGCCCAAGCCACAGCATTGTTGGATGCATTGGGGCCTAGATCCTCAAGAGAAGAGAGGGCTTATGTTCTGGAATATGTTTATGGGATTCCAGCTGCAGTACTGCTAACACCAGCCGGTCGAGAAGGATGGTCCCGCTACCCAGCAGAAGCTGCGCCAAAACAAAGGACTACAAACAGGGCCTGTGACTCGCCCAATCTATGGCGCTGTTATACATGTGGGCGCAATGGACATCTAGATAAAGATTGTCTCCAAAACCAAGGCCGCATGCTTGGAGCCCGTCTGCCACTCCAACCAGTCAACATATGCCGAGATGAACTAACGAGACCTGAGGAATGCTACTCCCAAGAAACACCAATAGTTGAGGAAGTGGTTTATCCAGTCCACACCCTACGGCAGGCCGGACACCGTACACCAGCCAACCTCCATCCCCACATCCAGACGGTCAAGGTCGGTGATATACAGGCTCAGGGACTTCGAGACATTGGATCTTCCATCACTCTGGTAAGCCCAGTTATTGTTTCTCCAGAAGACCCTGTACCAGATTCCCAATTACCCATCTCCCTGGCTGAGGGCCAGCGCTCAGACGTCCCTCTGGCATGTGTGCAGTTGGACCTAAAAACCGACCAGGGAGAGGTCAAGGTGGAGCTTGTGGATAGCCTCCCCACACCTGGTATTTTGGGGACCATCCAGGAAGTGATCGATGTGGGGATTGTGAACAGCCTCCCCATTCCTGACATTGTGGAGATTGACCAGAGCAAGGCTGATGTGGAGCTTATGGACACCGTCCACACACTTTTGTTTCGGGGACTAGCCAGGAAGAAGTTGAAGTGGGGTTCATAGATGGCCCCACCAAGCCTGTTTCGGATACCACTCAAAGGGAAGTGAAAGTGGGGCTTGTGAATTACCTCCTCACACCAGTCATTTTGGAGAATGACCTAGTACAAGGACTATCCAGTCAGTTTGAAGAAGCCATCACCCACCTCCAAGCCAAGCAGGACCCTGATGTGGATCTTTCTAACATCTTTTCCAGGGATGGTTTGCATTCCCGGTCTCCATCATCGACTTCTGAGCCAAGAACCGTGAGTAAGCCTAACCACACTGTGGCTTTTGACTGGGGGAGGATTGATAGTGGGAGATTTGTGCAGGCCCAACTCATGGACCCCACAATATGGCTGCTCAACTTGGGGGAGGTAATCAGGGGGAGGTGTATAGATGCAAGCCTCTGTTGCTGACCTCACCATTAAAAAGGACAATGCCGTCAAGAGGAGAAGGATGATCGGAAGCCTATCATGTCTGGCTAATATTAAGAAGGGGGAGGAATGTGACGACATGGACTCTCATGGGTTAAAGTTTCTTAAAATCCAGCCAGACAGCATGATAGATTGTCTATAGATGGGGGAGAAGTCCCTCATTGTTTTTACAAGACTCTTGTTGACTCAATGTAATTGTGTTGGCCACTGAAAGCTAGACGTATTGTTCTCCAGACATTTCCAGTAACCATTGTATTGTAGTTGTGTATTGATAATGTAATTATCTTAGTAGCCATTGTCTAGTCGGTGACTCCCAGTTTACATGTACACCCTCAGTCTTTCTATGAACATCATTTAAATGAACATTGTCCATGCAGCTTGAAATTCCTCCAATGGGAGAAGCAATCTTGTCCAACCAATCGATGAGGACGCAGTGTATCCAAGTGGAAGGTTGTGGCTATAAAAAGGACTTCTTTAAGCCACCAGGGGTTGTTGATGGATGCTGATGGATCCAGTCTAAGCTCTTTGGAGCTGACTAGAGGATCAGGATATCTTATGGCTTCAATCTAGGGACTCCGGACCCGGTTGGAGACCATATCCACAGCCTAGGGATTTCGACTCCGGCTGCCAGGATTTTAACATCAAACCAGGACTACCTAAGGAGGACACTCAGGTTGGGACAGTTCAGTCACCTGTTACAGACTTTGCAGACCTCAGACAGCTTGGAACCTGTGAGGCATGGACATTCTAAATCCCTGGTGAGCCAGCGGAAGGGTGAGACTCTGTTGTCTGTTACATTTGTGTGTTTTGCTGGTTATGTGATATGTGCCGTTAATTGTTTGGGGATCCAATAAAGTCTAATTATTGTGGTTCCCTCACCCTGTGTTGTCTGAGTAGTGTTACGCCCACGGTTAAGGAGGCCGGCGTTCAGTTGGGATGAGCCCTGAGCCACGCTGTCTTTCTAAAGGCGGCGGGTTTTAGTGGACGAGAGCACCCACTGAGCCCCGTGTCTCCACACCTCCTATCCTCCTTTTATCGAAACTACTGCATTAAAATCTCCCCCCACTATCTTATTTGGGTCTACATCCACTCCCAATTTGTTGGTGATAAAGTCAAAGAAGGCTTTTTGTTCGGTATTAGGGGCGTATATATTGTGTATACTAAACTCTCCCTGCGGGCTAGTTAATTTGATATGTATGTACCTCCCACCATCATCACTGTCTTGGGACACTATTTCGTGAGTAAAGTGTTTGTTTATTAAGATCATTACCCCTGCCTTCCTTCCCTGGGATCCTGACCCGACTACCGCCCCCACCCATAATTTTTGCATACGAAAAAAATCCCCTTTTTGCAGGTGGGTCTCCTGCAGTAGTGCGATATCTACCTTCAGTCTTTTAAGGTGTCGTAATATCATCATGCGCTTATGTGGAGACTTCAAACCTTTTACGTTCCAAGTGACTAATTTAACCATTATCCCAACATCTCGGGACATTTGTGTCGCTATATGTTCTCACTTGTGTGTGTCTTGGCGTCTTTCCCTGGTCTTTTCCCTGCCTTAACTCCGCTGCGTACTGACAACTATGTATTGCCTGGGCGCAACCTTGTGTCCTCTTCTTGGCATTAACTATAAACCTGTTGGCTACCCCCCAACTGCCCTCAGTTTTCTTTCGGTGTTCTTATAGCGTTGCTTTACATGAACCCAAGTATTCAACCTAAATCTATGGTCAACTAACAACCCCTCAACTGTCCCCCCCTTTACAATCAATCGTCTCGTCACTTCCATTTTTTCTGTGATGCTCCTGGCTCCGCAATCCCCTCTCAGCCCCCTAATTAACATTTACATATGGCCTGTCCCCCATTGTTCTGTTATCTAACACACCAGAGCAAGGCCTTCCTGGTCAATAACCGTGCCAGCATACAATGACCCCTCCCTCATTGCCCATACCTATTATTTGTTGCCTCTGGTCTCAATTTCACTTCACCTCCCATCAGCATAAGTAACCTGGCTACCAGAAGAGCGATTTATCAGTAGATACTAAAAAGAGAGAAACCCGGTCCCCCATAGATGTTAGGCTCCCCCTACACCCCCCATGGGGCAGGGCACCTTGGTCCATATAGATTGAAAAGGCGAGGGGAACTGAAGAGAAAAGAAAGGAAAAGCCTACAAGAGGGGGGAAAAAAAGGAAGAGGAAGTAAGAAGTGGAAAAGGAAGTGGAAGAGGAAGTAGGAAGTGGAAAAGGAAGTGGAAAAAGAAGTAGGAAGTGGAAAAGGAAGTAGGAAGTGGAAGAGGAAGTAGGAAGTGGAAAAGGAAGTGGAAGAGGAGGTAGGAAGTGGAAAAGGAAGTGGAATAGGAAGTATGAAGTTGAAAAGGAAGTGGAAGAGGAAGTAGGAAGTGGAAGAGGAAGTGGAAAAGGAAATAGGAAGTGGAAGAGGAAGTAGGAAGTGGAAAAGGAAGTGGAAGAGTATGTAGGAAGTGGAAGAGGAAGTGGAAGTAGGATGTGGAAAAGGAAGTGGAAGAGGAAATAGGAAGTGGAAGAGGAAATGAAAGAGGAAGTAGGAAGTGGAAAAGGAAGTAAAAGAGGTAGTAGAAGTGGAAAAGGAAGTAAGAAGTGAAAGAGGAAGTGGGACAGGAGGTGAAAGTAGGAAGTGGAAGAGGAAGTGGAAGTAAGTTGGAAGTGGAAGAGGAAGTGGAAGTAGGAGGTGGAAGAGGAAGTAGGAAGTGGAAGAGGAAGTAGGAATTAGAAGAGGAAGTGGAAAAAGAAGTAGGAAGAGGTAGATGGGATGGTAAAGGAAGTGCAAGAGAAGTGGAAGAGGCAGTATGAGGTGGAAGTAGGAAGCGAAAGAGGTAGTGAAAGGGGAAGCAGGAAGCGGAAGGGGAGGCAGAAGAGGAAGTAGGAAGCGGAAGCAGAAAGTAAAGATGCAATAATAGACAGTAGATGTTTCTCATCCCCTGCATTCCGTCAGTCCCCTCTCTCTTGGGCCCCTCAGTTCAGTTCAAAAATATCGATTCTTCTCCCTGCAGCCTCTCTCATGGCGCTCCCCTCTTCTGGCCTCCAGGCCAACGTGACGGCGACCTCCTTGCTTTTGGACTTCCTGCATGTATCTCCTTCCCCTCCATCCAGTCGTTCCGGCCCAATGCCCGGCTCTCCTCCTCTTTTCCTTGCCGAGTATGTTGCCTCTCCAGGAAGTCCTCCGTCTGGTTTCTATTCTCCATCTTCTCCATCCATCTCTCCGCCTCACCCAAGTCTTTCGTCGCAAAAAGGGATCCATCACGTCTTGTTACTCTCAGTATTGCAGGATACAGCAGTTGGAATTTTATGCCTTTACGATACAGCGCGGTACAAATCTTACTAAAGGCTTTCCTTTTGCGTGTAACCTCCGCCGAGTAGTCACCGAAGATCAGCACCTTATGCCCTTGTAGAGACAGTGGGGTCCTCCTTCCTCTAAACGCTCGCAGTATCTCTTCTTTGTCTTTGTATTCCAAGTATTTTATTATCACTTGGCGCGGTCTTGTCACTCCCGTGCTGTCTTCCTTCCCATTTGTTCCTCCTGTGCCTGGACGCTCTCTTACAGGGCCCACTCTGTGCGCTCTTTCCACCCTGCATTTGTGCGTTAAACCTAGCGCCTTGGGGAGCTCTGCTTCACATATGTTGTCCAATTGCCGCATACTTATAGATTCCGGCAAGCCCACCAGCCTTAAATTGCTTCTTCTGGAGCGGTTTTCCAGATCCTCTAGTTTGTCTCTCATGGCCTGGGATCCCTCCACCATCTCCTGCAGCTGCCCCTTTAATGCTGCCACCTCGTCCTCTGTGTCAGAGATTCTTTGCTCCATCTCTGACATCCTGGCTCCCTGCTGTGCGATCTGTTCCTTTAAGGGTGCTAGCACTGCCCCCACCATAGCCTCTAGAGAGTCTTTGATCTTGTCTGCCAGGTGCACTGCCACTGCTCCAGCCAGACGGTCATAATCAATTTGCAGGCCTGGGAACTGCTCGTGCTGCTGGGCTGTCTGCTGCTGGGCTGTCTGCTGCTGGGCTGTCTGCTGCTGGTGCTGCTGGGCTATCTGCTGCTGGGGTGTCTGCTGCTGGTGCTGCTGGGCTGTCTGCTGCTGGTGCTGCTGGGCTGTCTGCTGCTGGTGCTGCTGGGCTGTCTGCTGCTGGTGCTGCTGGGCTGTCTGCTGCTGGTGCTGCTGGGCTGTCTGCTGCTGGAGTTGCTGGGCTGTCTGCTGCTGGAGTTGCTGGGCTGTCTGCTGTTGGAGTTGCTGGGCTGTCTGCTGTTCGTGCTGCTCGGCTGCCTGTTACACGTGTTGCCGAGCTTTTTGCTGCTCTCTCAGCTGCTCCCCCTCCTCCTCCTCCATCCGTCCCCGCTCACCTCCCTGCACACCGCCGCGGCCCGCGGCCGCCATTTTGCACTCCATATGCACTGCTTTCTCTGCAGCACCCTGCTCCAGCTGTCTGCCACCGCTCCGGAGGAGGTAACGCTCCATGCACGGTCACCTCCCGCTCCTCGCCTCGCCTTCTCCGCCTCCTCCCCCGGCCGTGGGGCTCCTGTAGTCGGTGTGTGGGGCTGAGGAATGTGCGGAGCTCTGTCTCCCGCGTCCTCACATCACAGCGCCGGAACCGGAAGCTAGGTTTACTTTTATATAAGGGGTTAAAAAAAGGTTTGTCCAAAAAATTGGAGCACTTTCTGCGGCATTTTCTGCAACTTGTAGTGTTCTCATTTTTCGGGATATGGGGCTCACTGATGGCTTTTTTGTTTGCATTTTTAGCTGTACCATTTTTGCGCAGATGCTACGTTTTGACTCCCTGGTATTGCATTTTGCTGAAAATTTGCGAAGACCAAAAAACGTAACTTTGCCAGTTGGATTTTTTTTTACGGCTACGCCATCTACCGATCTAATTGATTAATTTTATATTTTGATAGACTGGGCATTTCTGAACTCTGCGATACCAAATGAGTGTATATTTTTTTAACCCTTTGATTTTTAGTGGGGCGAATGGAGAATGATTTAAACTTTTAGTAGTTTTTTTATTCTATAAAACTTTTTTTTTTACTTATTTTTATTTTAATAGTCTCTCTAGGGGTAAGGATTAGCCGTCTGATCGCTTGTTCATTTCTGCTGATCAGAGCGGCAGAGCTCTGATCAGCTGAAATGCTGCTGTCCTGTTAAAGCCAGCCGGCTGTAACAGGATGTGAGTCATGATAGCGACAGGAGTCATCACATAACCCTGTGCTACCATGGCAACCATCGGCTTCCCATAATCGCGTTACGGGGCCTCCGATGGCGGTGTAGAAAGGAAATTGGAATAGTCATGGGCCCTCGTGTGGATTACCACAGACCTGCGTGTTTTTGGGGTTAATAAAGGAGTGAAATAGGGTATTGTTTTTATCTTATTTTGTGTTTGTGTTTATTTCTTTTCACTTCCAGATTAGTAATGGGGGTAGGGTTTTCATAGACCCTGCCATTACTAATCTAGAGCTTAGTGGCAGCTGTGAGCTGTTATTAACCCCTTATTAGCCTGATTGCCACCGCACCAGTGCAATCGGGAAGAGCCGGGTAAAGTGCCAGGATTGTCACATATAATGGATGTGACAATCCTGGGTGGCTGTGGGCTGCTATTGCTATAACGCGCCTGCTTTAATCTTATTTTATTTAATTTTCCTTTATTTATTTTTTATTTCCAAAGGTTCCGGATCATTATCCGGAGTTCCCTGAGAACTCCAGGCCCGGGTCCGGTACTCGGGTATTTTTAAAATCGCTCGGATCCTAAATTTTACAGTCCGGGTCTGTCCATCACTAATCAATAGACAAACAAAAAAGTGCATGGTGTTTATGTAGTTGTGTAAACAGAAATATGATATTCAAAATTAAAAATGACATGCCATAAGGCAAGCAAAATCAAGAAATGCAAGAAACTAAATTATTGAGTAAATGTATTAAATATTAGTTGTATCCAAACTATAATTAAATTGTTGTACAATGTTTTTCTCCACTTTTCTTAGATAATAATCTTTTTTCTTATTTTCTCATAGGCACTTCATTCAGGGAAAAGACCCAATCAAAATCAACATCTAAGTCACTGAGCGGGTCGCGTGAAGTACCTCAAAATTTGCAGACCACCACAGGTATGGTTTTAGCATACACAGACCTCTAAATTATGGATAAAAAAACTATTAAAAATAATTTTAACACAAACAGTCCCATTCTCACACCACATAAAAATACCCAATTAAAGAAAGCAGCCAAAGCTCTCATTGAGCCCAATAGGAGTCCTTGTGTCCAATCTATAAATAAAGTGACTCAAGTTGCGCAAGGGCCTTAAATAGGTTACCACCTCTAACCTCTGATCTATGGCCTTTATAATTAATTTGCTTGAGTCAGATTTATGGTACAATTGGAAATGTTTTGGTAGGGATTTTAGGTGTTCCGTCTCATGCAGAGTCTTTGTTTTCTCAATGTCCCTGATGTGCTCACGGACTCACACCTTTAACCCCCTAACCCCTGGACGATTTTTCCGTTTTTGTTTTTTGCTCCCCTTTTTCCGAGAGTCGTAACTTTTTTATTTTTCCCGTCAATCTTGCCATAAGAGGGCTTATTTTTTGCGGGACGTATTGGTCTTTTAAGTGAAACCATGAGTTTTACCATATATGGTACTGGAAAACAGCAAAAAATTTCCACGTGCGGAAAAATTACAAAAAAGTGTGATTGGACAATGGTTTATGGGGTACTTTATTCACCGTGTTCACTTTATGGTAAAACTGATGGGTGGGTGTGATACTTCAGGTTGGTATGAGTTCGTTGATACTAAACATGTTTAGGTTTACTTTTATCTAAGGGGTTAAAAAAAGGTTTGTCCAAAAAATTGGAGCACTTTCAGCGCCATTTTCTGCAACTTGTAGTGTTCTCATTTTTTGGGATATGGGGCTCACTGATGGCTTATTTGTTTGCATTTTTAGCTGAACGATTTCTGCGCAGATGCTACGTTTTGACTCCCTGGTATTGCATCTTGCTCAAAATTTGCGAAGACGAAAAAACTTAACTTTGCCGGTTGGAATTTTTTTTGTACGGCTACGCCGTCTACCGATTATATTAATTCATTTTAGATTTTGATAGACTGGGCATTTCTGAACTCTGTGATACCAAATGAGTGTATATTTATTATTTTTTTAACCCTTTGATTTTTAGTGGGGCGAATGGGGAGTGATTTAAATTTTTAGTTGTTTTTTTTAATTCTTTAAAACTTTTTTTTAAACTTTTTTTATTTTAATAGTCCCCCTAGGGGTAAGGATTAGCTGTCTGATCGCTTGTTCATTTCTGCTGATCAGAGCGGCAGAGCTCTGATCAGCTGAAATGCTGCTGTCCTGTTACAACCAGCCGGCTGTAACAGGATGTGAGTCATGATAGCGACATGAGTTATGACATAACCCTGTGCTACCATGGCAACCATCGGTTTCCCGTGATCGCGTCACGGGGACTCCGATAGCGTAGAGGAAAGGAAATTTCCCTGCCATGGCCATTTACATTGCGCTGTCAGTAATTGACAGCGCAGTCTAAAAGATTAAAAGGCATGGATGAATCGTGGATCCACCCTTGCTTGTAAGCTACACATGTCTGCTGTTCAGATCAGCATATATGTGCGGAAATCGGTGCCGGTTTACTGCAGCAGCAGCCGACGATGATTACACCGCCATTATCTACGATGTACCCAGTACGTCCAATGTCTGTAAGAGGTTAAGTCCCTTGTGGTCATTCCTATGTAGATTTTCTGGCATGGATACTGGGCGTAATAAATCACGCCCTTAGAAGCACAAATATGTTGGTGATTTATTGTGTAAGTTTGTGTTCCTTCCGATTTTTTAATGGGAATCTGTCACCAGATTTGGGGACTACAAGCTGTGTCCAATACCACTGAGTTCTTATATACAGCATTCCAAAATACTGTATATAAGAGCCTAGGCCGCTCTGTAAAACGGAAAAAGTACTTTTATAATACTCACCTAGGGTGGGTCCAGTCCAATGGGTGTCGCAGCTCTCCAGTGCGGTGCCTCCTCTTTCAGGTCTGACGCATCCTCTCTGCTGCGATCTTCGGCCTCCTTCTTCCCAGTACAGTGTGGATGATGTGTCTACGTCATCCACACGAGCCGACATTGCGGTCCTGCGCAGGCGCATTCATCTGCCCTGCTGATGAAAGTACTGTAATGTGCAGGCGCGAGGAAAGATTAACCCCTTCACGACCGGCCGACTTTACACTTTTCGGTATTTGTGGGGGGTTTGCCATTCTTCTGACAGACGTAACTTTTTTATTTTTCAGTCAATATGGTCATGTGAGGGCTAATTTTTTGCAGAATGAGCTGTAATTTTAAATGAAACTGAGTTTTACCATGCAGTGTACTGTAAAATGGCAAAAAAAATCCAAATGTGGAGAAATTGCAAAAAAAAGTGTGATTGCTCTATTGTTTTTGAGACATTTTATTCACTGTGTTCACTATATGGTAAACCTGATGTGCTGCTGTGATGCCTGAGGTTACTGCAAGTTTGTAGACACCAAACATGAATAGGTTTACTTTAATCTAAGGGGTTAAAAAAATAATCAGAAGTTTGTCCGAAAAAAGTGACAGACGTTTTGCGCCATTTTCTGAGACCCATAGCGTTCTCATTTTTTTAAATCTATGGCTCAGTGATGGCTTTTTTTAGTATCTCGAGCTGACGTTTTTAACAGTATCATTTTTGCGCAGATGCTATGTGTTCATTGCCTGTTATTGCATTTTGCTTAAGATTTGTGGCAACCAAAAAGCGTAATTTTGGCATTTGGAATTTTTTTGCTGCTACGCCGTTTAAAAATCAGAACAAATGATTTTATATTTTGATAGATCGGGCTGAAGACAGCGATACCAAATGTGTGAATATTTTTTTTTTAACCCTTTATTTTTCAGTGGGGCAAAAGAGGGATGATTTAAACTTTTAGGTGTTTTTACTTTTTTTTTTACTTTTTCAAAACTTTTTCTTACATTTTTTTTTAAATTTGACTAGTACCCCTAGGGGGCTATTAGGATCAGCTGTCTGATCACTCATTTATTTATCCCAATCAGAGCAGCACAATTTAGACTGGGAGAAATTATCATCTCTTGTAACAGCCAGTATTTGGCTTTTTCTTACAGGACCTGAGTCATGTGAGCTACAGGAGTCATCACATGACCCTGTGCTATCATGATAGCCACCAGATCGTTAATGGGTTAAAGATCTCTTACGCATATGCACTACAATACATGGATCTGCTTTGAGCAGGGCAGATCAAAGTGCGCCTGCGTAGGACCTCAATGCCAGCTAGTGAGCATGATGTACGACGCGTCATGCACATGGGCCTCAGAAGAAGGAGGATGGCGATCGCCGCAGAGAGGAAATGCCGGACTAGAGAGAGGAGGCAATGGGTTTGAGATAATGATCAATAACTTTGCTAGCTATTTCATCATCAGCTGACGGTCTCCTTTTTTTCTCAGCCCCAGATCCCCTTGAGTGGAGCCCCAAAAATTGGTCTGTGCGATTTCTTCCTGTAAGCTCCCAAAGTAAGTCTGCCATCTTGTCTTTCTTCTTCCTGCTCCAGCTGTAAGGCTACTTTCACATTTGACAGGATGCAAACCGCATATGACCGGATCCTGTGGATTGAATGTGCAACGCATGCAACCGCAATTGTTATTTTATTGTATGCTTCTACTTCTACTTGTGATGGATGAAGGGGAACACAGAATTTATCGTCTGGCACTGGAGTCAGCTGATCGGGAATAAGCTGAACTCCTGATCTCACAGCCCGCACACGCTGTGATGGATGCAGGTTAACAGCAATCACTGCCTGCTTCCGATCACGTGTGACCATGTTCGGGCTGTGTGGTCATGAGTTCAGCTGAGTTCAGATCAGCTGACTCCAGTGTTGCCCGATTACTTGTTCTGTGTCCCCCTGCATCTATCGCAGAGTGTTCGGGCTGGAGTTCAACAGAGTTCAGATCAGCTGACTCCAGTGTCGGACGAATTCAGCTGACCTCACAGGCAGCACACGCTGCGATGGATGCAGGGGGACCCAGAACAAGTAATCGGCCAACACTGGAGTCAGCTGATCAGATTACTTGATCTGCTGGCTGTATGGTTAGAAGTAGGGATGAGGGAGCACTAAAATGCTCGGGTTCTCGGTAGCCCATGAGTATTTTTTTTTAAATTCATTAAAAAATAAACAAAAACCCCAAACACATAACCCTAACTCTAGGGTTAGGGGGTAAAAAAAATAAAATGTGTGGACTCCCGCTGCATTTTCTATTGCTAAGGTAACCCAAGCAGCTACTGGCTGCTAACCCCCACTGCTTATATGACCTAAATATAAATATATATATATATAAAGCCTGAGATTGCTAATGTCAGGCCAAGTTTGACCCGGCCATTAAGAATCTCCAATAAAGGGTTAAAAAAAAGACATCACACAGAAAAAATACTTTATTAGAAAAAAATACACAGACACTTTATTAGAAATAAATACACAGACACACTTAGGGACTCCATCTTTATTACTCCTTCTCACCCCTTCACGATCCTGGTCTTCTGTCTGAGAGAGAGGGAGATTTCTGTATTGACCATGCCAAGCTGCTTTCTGGGCATGCTCAGTACAAAAAACAGGATTCTGTCTATCAGGATCCGGCGACTTCCGGTACAGCAGGATCGGGGTCATTGAAATACATTGCAGGTACCACTGCATGTACTAATACAGATGGCCACCTGGTGGCGCTATAACAACACAAAAATCTAATATCACCCATGTAACGCAGCCTAAGCCTCAAAGGCTACCATTACTATTACCGATAGAGCTAACAGCCATGAATCATCGTGATCCGGACTCACCTATAAAGTGCACTTATAACTGGATGTTTTGAGTAGCCCTGACACGCGTTTCTCACCTGGCTTCCTCGCTTGAGGAAAGTGTAATGTGTATGTTTTATTATGTGGTGTCTTGGGCGAGATCGTCGCTGTTTGGGCGCGTGCAGGGGGTGGGACGCCGCACATAGAGTCCGCCTCATCCAGTCATTCCAGGGGAAGCGTGGATCTGAAGAATACTTCCACTAACGTCAGTTAACCCATGCATCCTTCTAAGGAAGCTCCCTTGGTGGGGACTCATGCTGAGGCAGCCCCGCACATGCGCACCCAACGAGACCATATCTACTACTGGCAAGTGAAAGGGCACGACCAGGGTGGTAAGAAAATCATCCAAACATAAGGAGAATCAGCCTTAGCCTAAAGAATATGACCATGTATAGTCCTTAAAAGATTTTCTAATGTCCCTATATCATGCAGAGACAAAATTCATATAGTAATATGTGTATATATATATATACCCCTAGATTCTAAATGGACCTTGCGATACCACAAATTTTCAATCCTGTGGGACCACAGTCATGGCGCAGCTTGAAATGTCTCTGGATCATCCTCAGGGAATCAAGATCCACAACATCACACACCGCAATTATGTCCCTAACATGTTCCCTCGTGCGGACGCGTTGTTCCCTTGATGTTAACCCAATATAAATTAGGCTACAGCCACATACTGCATAATAGATAACGTGACTTTTACTGCATGATTTGTAACTTTTTATTTTATACTCTTTAGGTCCATCCCAAGCTGACAACATCTCTGGGCAGACAAAAGGAAAACAACCAAATTTGGGACTCCCTTTCTCAATGCGAGATACCACCCTAGGTACGTAATGGTTCTTCACCAGCATATCCTTTAGGCTTTTCCCCCTTCTAACAGGTAAGAGTGGGCGATGAGTAAAACGTCGTTCAAACTCTAGTCGGTCTTCAGTAACGACCAGTGTTTGTTCAAGATCTGCCTGATCGCCCCCCTCTGACTGTTAACTTGGAGATGAAATGTATCTGTGAGGAAAAAGATTCTTCCCTCTTACTTGTTGATAATAATTGTACCCGTGGAGAACCCTTTTCTGTCTGGTACCCCATTTTTATATTATAGTCCAGAAAAACAATTGCCTCCCGATCTGCCTTATAGGTTAGTTTGATGTTATATGGGTTATTGTTCAACCAAGTCATGAAGCTCTGCAGTTCAGGACCGGTACCCCTTCAGATAATAAAGATGTCATCTATCTTACCACCTAGTGTAAAATTAATAGATTAGGGATAAGCCAAATGGACGACAATGTTTTAATTTTGTTACATACATTTTTCCTTCTGAGTCTTCTGATACCATACCAAAAAAATATTCAATGCACATGATTCAAAAGATAGATTTTCAGCGTAGTTTCTCCTTGATGAAAAATTAACCTTGAAATGGTAGCCTCATTTTAACCAAAACCTGGTATTAATAATTGGACAAATTGAAGAAGGACATGGCATTTGATTTACGAGTAATGCAACAACCTTTTCCCAGTTGATCAGTTTTAGACATCCTTAAAATTATCATTAGTGATGACTAGATATGGGCGAATGCTAAAATATTCGGGTTCGGATTGTTCAAATCCAATAATTTCTACATTTGTGTATTCATACCGAATAACGAACCCAATCCATGTCAATGGGAAACTCGAATAATTTTCCAGAGGACGTTGGAAATAGGCCTGCGAGGGCTGTAAAAATATTGCAATGGATGGAAAATTGTTGAAACTGAATGGCAACAGCATGCGGAAGATGCCTGAATGTATTTCTGACTCACATTTTATTTCTGGGAGTAATTTTGCCAAAGTATTACGCCACTTTTATGGATAGTAGTGGTCACTCAGTTCAATGAGGTCAGGTTACCTGCGATCATAGGTGGATGACAATGGGCAGCTCCAGCTGTGACCGCAAATAACCTAAGTTACGTCACCACACATCGCTGCGACTCATTCTCTGCCTTAAGATCACAGCGGGTGGTCATATTCTATGCCCACGCACTGTCACTTCAGATGTAGCAGAGCTGGAATCGTTATGGGACCTCGTGTGGATTACATCAGACCTGGGTATTTTTGGGGTTAATAAAGGAGTGAAAGAGGGTGTTGTTTTTATCTTATTTTGTGTTTGTGTTTATTTATTTTCACTTACAGATTAGTAATGGGGGTAGGGTTTTCATAGACCCTGCCATTGCTAATCTAGGGCTTAGTGGCAGATGTGAGCTGTTATTAACCCCTTATTAGCCTGATTGCCACCGCACCAGGGGAATCGGGAAGAATCGGGTAGAGTGCCAGGATTGTCACATCTAATGGATGTGACAATCCTGAGTGGCTGTGGGCTGCTATTGTTATAACGCGCCTGCTTTATTCTTATTTTCTTTATCGTTCCTTCCATGGGAGACCCAAACCATGGGTGTATAGCTACTGCCCCCGGAGGACACACAAAGTTACTACACTCAAAAACGTGTAGCTCCTCCCTCCTAGCATATACACCCCCTGCTAGCCAGATCTAGCCAGTTTCTTGCTTTGTGTCAGGAGGATCACACACACGCATGCATCCTTTTTTGATTTTTCATTTTTTCTAAAGATTTGGAAGAAAAGCGGGTCCACTGGACTCCCGGCATGTCCCTTCACACTCCCCTGGCGGCAGTGCTGTTAAGGTTGACTTCAGGGCAGGAGCCCTTCATGCCGCGCTCCTTCACCATCCCTTAGGGGCTCTGGCTTGAAGTTGGAGCCAACACGGTTCTCACTGCCTTGCAGGAGACCGGCCTCCATCCGCAGGCCTTGTGCAGGACCCTGCTGGACGGAGCACTGACCCCCACCCCACAGGGACTGGGCCCTGCGTCTCAAAGCTAAGTATAGAGACTTTTATTCAGAGGGTCCTTCTGCATTGTGGAGCACTTTTATTGTGGGGGACAGTGATTGCTTGATAATGCTGCTTTCTTCAGCGCTCTATTGGGAGACCCAGACGATTGGGGGTATAGCTACTGCCCTCTGGAGGCCACACAAAGCACTACATCAAAAGTGCAAGGCCCCTCCCCCTCTGGCTATACCCCCCCGTGGTATCACGGGTTCTCCAGTTTTAGCTTTGTGTGCGAAGGAGGTCAGACATTCCATGCATAGCTCCACAGATTTTAGTCAGCAGTAGCTGCTGACTATTTCGGATGGAAGAAAAGAGGACACATATAGTGTCCCCAGCATGCTCCCTTCTCACCCCTGGATGGTGTTGTAAGGTTGAGGTACCTATTGCTGGTACAGGGCTGGAGCCTGACATGCTGTTTTCCTTCCACATCCCCTTGTAGGGCTCTGTGGAAGTGGGATCCTGCCGGCCTCTCAGCTCTGACGCCGGGCTCCATCCACAGACCCATTAGAACCTGATGGAGACGGAGCAGGAGTACGATCAGGGACAGGCCCTGCATCATACAGGTACTCTGTGTCCCCGGCAGGCACAGACACACTCCGGGCTGGCTGGGTGTTGTAGTGCGCCGGGGACCGCAACGTTGGAGTTAGTGTCCCTACAGATTACTGGGGGATTTTTTGTGTATGGGAACGCAGCGCCGACCCCCTCTGGACCGGGCGGCGCTGCTGTGACTTGTGGTGCGCCGGGGATCCGCCGTCCGCGCTTTTACGGCGGCGGCGGTTATAAATTGAGTCCCCGGCTTTCTGGGCCTAGGACGCCGGCAGCTCCGATTCGTTCCCGCCCCCACCCTGTCTTTCAGGGTAGGGGAGAGACGCTGTTCGCTAGCAGCGACGAGGGCTGGAGCCTGATTTACATGCTCCAGCCCTCACACTAGGCACAGAGGGAAGCAGGCTTCCCGCTCTTAGCCAGGAACGCCCAGGGCCCGCCCCCCTTCTCTCTCAGACGCCGGCAGCCATTACATGCAGTCTGGCTGGAGGAAGGACGCAAGGCTCTGGGAGACCTGGACTAGGGGCTATCTGGCGACCACACACCCGCTTTTTAAGCGGGCGGTAAGCGATTTGTCTGTGCTGGTCCCTCTAGTGCCTCACGGTGTATCGGTGTACTGTACAGATATATAGATATTGTATTTCTTGCACTGTGAGGTCGCTTCTGGCTGCATCTCCCAGATCACTCTGTGGAAGCAGCAACATGCCATCCTCAAAACGCAAGGCTGCCAAGGCCAGGGCTGTGTGTGCTGCGTGTGCTGCATGTGGGGCTAATCTACCAGCAGGCTCCCATTGTGTGCAATGCTCCGACCCGGTGCTGCTTCGCCAGCCGGAGTCAGGAGAGGTAGTGACCCAGGCTGAGACGCTTGTAAGTTCTGCCCCGGTGACAGGGACAGACTTTGCAGTTTTTGCGGATAATATGTCTGTGTCTATGGCAAAAATCCTTGAAACCTTGCAATCTATGCATGGGGCTCAGTCTTTGGGCACGGCGAGGCCTCTGTCCTCAGGTCCCCCTCACTTGGAATTAATCCAGCCCACAGGGGGGTCCCCGGCTTCACAGGCCGAGGATTATGACTCAGATGATAGCCCCAGCCACCCTAAGCGAGCTCGCTGGGAAAGACCCTCGACGTCATCACACTGCTCAGGGTCTCAGCGCAATCAGTCTCCCTGTGATGTGTCTGATGAGAGTGATCAGGAATCCATTCCTGGAACCCCTCTCAACCTGGATACCCCTGATGGGGATGCCATGGTAAACGACCTTATCTCAGCCATCAATAGGCTGTTGGATATTTCTCCCCCAGCCCCTTCAGCAGAAGAGGCGGCTGCGGAGCAGGAGAAGTTTCGTTTCCTTTATCCCAAGCGTAAATTGAGTGCTTTGTTGGATCACGCTGACTTCAGAGAATCAATCCAGAAGCACGACGCTCACCCAGAAAGGCGTTTCTCTAAACGATCTAAAGATACGCGTTTCCCTTTCCCCCCTGAGGTGGTCAAGCGCTGGACCCAGTGTCCAAAGGTAGACCCCCCGATTTCCAAACTCGCAGCTAGGTCCATAGTTGCAGTGGAGGATGGCGCTTCACTTAAAGATGCCAATGACAGACAGATGGACCTTTGGTTAAAATCTGTCTATGAAGCTATCGGCGCGTCGTTTGCTCCGGCATTCGCAGCCGTATGGGCACTCCAGGCTATTTCAGCTGGCTTAGCAAAAGTGGATGCTATCATACATCCAGCAGTGCCGCAAGTGGCGCACCTTACCACGCAGATGTCGGCGTTTGCGTCTTACGCTATCAATGCGGTCCTAGAATCTACCAGTCGCACCTCAATGGCGTCCGCCAATTCGGTAGTTTTGCGCAGAGCCTTGTGGTTAAAGGACTGGAAAGCAGATGCTGGTTCCAAAAAATGTTTAACCAGTTTGCCTTTATCTAGAGATAGACTGTTTGGCGAGCCATTGGCTGATATCATTAAGCAGTCCAAGGGTAAAGACTCCTCTTTACCACAACCCAGAACAACCAAACCTCAGCAGAAAAAGTGGCAGCAGAGGTTTCAGTCCTTTCGAGGTTCGGGCAAGACACCATTTACCTCGTCCAAAGGGACTCAGAGGACGCAAAGAAACTCAGATTCGTGGCGGGCTCACACGCGCCCCAAGAAAGCAAATGGAGGTACCGCTTCCAAAGCGGCTACCTCATGACTTCCAGCCCCCTCCCTCCGCATCGCCGGTCGGGGGCAGGCTCTCCCGCTTTTCCGGCATTTGGATGTCACAGGTCAAAGACCGGTGGGTGACGGACATTTTGTCTCGCGGGTACAGAATCGAGTTCAATTCTCGTCCTCCAGCTCGGTTCTTCAGAACCTCCCCACATCCAGACCGAGCAGATGCTCTGCTGCAGGCGGTGGACTCCCTAAGAGCGGAAGGAGTGGTGATCCCAGTCCCTCCTCAGGAACAAGGGCAAGGGTTTTACTCCAATCTCTTTGTGGTTCCAAAAAAGGACGGCTCGTTCCGTCCTGTTCTGGACCTAAAACGGCTCAACAAACATGTGCACGCCAGGAAGTTCCGGATGGAAACCCTGCGTTCTGTCATTGCCTCAATGTCCAGAGGAGACTTCCTTGCCTCAATAGACATCAAAGATGCTTATCTCCACGTGCCAATTGCTACAGAACATCAACGTTTTCTACGTTTTGTGATAGGAGACGACCATTTTCAGTTCGTAGCTCTGCCATTTGGTCTGGCGACAGCCCCACGGGTCTTCACCAAGGTCATGGCGGCGGTGGTAGCAGTCTTGCACTCTCAGGGACACTCGGTGATCCCTTACCTAGACGATTTATTGGTCAAAGCTCCCTCTCAAGAGGCATGTCAGCACAGCCTGAATGCTACGCTGGAGACCCTACAGTCTTTCGGATGGATCATCAACTTTCCAAAGTCGATCCTATCACCGACTCAATCACTAACGTATCTTGGCATGGAGTTTCATACTCTAGCAGCGATAGTGAAGCTTCCGCTGGACAAGCAGCGGTCACTACAGACAGGGGTGCAATCTCTTCTGCAGGGCCAGTTGCATCCCTTGCGGCGCCTCATGCATTTCCTAGGGAAGATGGTGGCAGCCATGGAAGCAGTTCCCTTTGCGCAGTTTCATCTGCGCCCACTTCAATGGGACATTCTCCGCCAATGGGACGGGAAGTCAACGTCCCTGGACAGGAAAGTCTCGCTTTCCCAGACGGCCAAGGACTCCCTACAATGGTGGCTCCTTCCCACCTCATTGTCTCAGGGAAGATCCTTCCTGCCCCCATCCTGGGCAGTAGTCACGACAGATGCGAGTCTGTCAGGGTGGGGAGCAGTATTTCTCCACCACAGGGCTCAGGGGACGTGGACTCCGCAGGAGTCCACCCTTCAGATCAATGTTCTGGAGATCAGAGCAGTGTATCTTGCTCTACTGGCCTTCCAACAGTGGCTGGAAGGAAAGCAGATCCGAATCCAATCGGACAACTCCACAGCGGTGGCATACATCAACCACCAAGGAGGGACGCGCAGTCGGCAAGCCTTCCAAGAAGTCCGGCGCATTCTAATGTGGGTGGAGGACAGAGCATCCACCATATCCGCGGTTCACATCCCAGGCGTAGAAAACTGGGAAGCAGACTTCCTCAGTCGCCAGGGCATGGACGCAGGGGAATGGTCCCTTCACCCGGACGTGTTTCAGGAAATCTGTCGCCGCTGGGGAGTGCCGGACGTCGACCTAATGGCATCCCGGCACAACAACAAGGTCCCGGCATTCATGGCGAGGTCGCGCGATCAAAGAGCTCTGGCGGCAGACGCCTTGGTTCAAGATTGGTCGCAGTTTCAGCTCCCATACGTGTTTCCGCCTCTGGCGCTCTTGCCCAGAGTGCTACGCAAGATCAGATCCGAGTGCAGCCGCATCATACTTGTCGCTCCAGACTGGCCGAGGAGGTCGTGGTATCCGGATCTGTGGCATCTCACGATCGGTCGACCGTGGTCACTGCCAGACCGACCAGACTTACTGTCCCAAGGGCCGTTTTTCCATCAGAATTCTGCGGCCCTGAACCTGACTGTGTGGCCATTGAGTCCTGGATCCTAGCATCTGCTGGATTATCTCAGGGAGTCGTTGCCACAATGAGACAAGCTAGAAAGTCGAATTCGGCTAAGATCTACCACAGAACGTGGAAGATTTTCTTGTCCTGGTGCTCTGCTCAGGGAGTGTCTCCCTGGCCATTTGCATTGCCCAAGTTTCTTTCCTTCCTGCAATCGGGGTTAGAAAAGGGCTTGTCGCTCAGCTCCCTTAAAGGGCAAGTTTCGGCACTATCCGTGTTTTTTCAGAAGCGTCTAGCACGTCTTTCTAAGGTGCGCACGTTCCTGCAGGGGGTCTGTCATATTGTGCCCCCGTACAAGCGGCCGTTAGATCCATGGGATCTGAACAGGGTACTAGTTGCTCTCCAGAAGCCGCCCTTCGAGCCTCTGAAGGAAGTTTCCTTTTCTCGGCTGTCACAGAAAGTGGCGTTTCTTGTTGCGATCACATCGCTTCGGCGAGTGTCTGAGCTAGCAGCGCTGTCATCCAAGGCTCCCTTCCTGGTGTTCCACCAGGACAAGGTAGTGCTGCGCCCTATTCCGGAGTTTCTCCCTAAGGTCGTATCCTCTTTTCATCTTAATCAGGATATATCCTTGCCTTCTTTTTGTCCTCATCCGGTTCACCGGTATGAAAAGGACTTACGTTTGCTAGATCTGGTGAGAGCACTCAGAATCTACATTTCCCGAACGGCGCCCATGCGCCGTGCCGATGCACTTTTTGTCCTTGTCGCTGGTCCGCGCAAGGGGTTGCAGGCTTCTAAAGCCACCCTGGCTCGATGGATCAAAGAACCAATTCTAGAGGCCTACCGTTCTGCGGGGCTTCCGGTTCCTTCAGGGCTAAAAGCCCACTCAACCAGAGCCGTGGGTGCGTCCTGGGCATTTCGTCACCAGGCTTCGGCTCAACAGGTGTGCCAGGCAGCTACCTGGTCCAGTCTGCACACTTTCACCAAGCATTATCAGGTGCATACCTATGCTTCGGCGGATGCCAGCTTAGGTAGAAGAGTTCTGCAGGCGGCAGTGACACCCCCGTAGGGGAGGGCTGTTTTGCAGCTCTAACATGAGGTATTTCTTTACCCACCCAGGGACAGCTTTTGGACGTCCCAATCGTCTGGGTCTCCCAATAGAGCGCTGAAGAAGAAGGGAATTTTGTTACTTACCGTAAATTCCTTTTCTTCTAGCTCTTATTGGGAGACCCAGCACCCGCCCTGTTGTCCTTCGGGATGTTTTTTTGTTGTTTGCGGGTACACATGTTGTTCATGTTGAACGGTTTTTCAGTTCTCCGATGTTATTCGGAGTTAATTTGTTTAAACCAGTTATTGGCTTCCTCCTTCTTGCTTTGGCACTAAAACTGGAGAACCCGTGATACCACGGGGGGGGTATAGCCAGAGGGGGAGGGGCCTTGCACTTTTGATGTAGTGCTTTGTGTGGCCTCCAGAGGGCAGTAGCTATACCCCCAATCGTCTGGGTCTCCCAATAAGAGCTAGAAGAAAAGGAATTTACGGTAAGTAACAAAATTCCCTTCTTTCTACTGTGTTTCCGGCCGGTTCCACGGTTTTTACTGAGAACCGCGCCGACGATGCCTGATTCTCGGCCGCATGCATAACTCTAGGCCCCGGCTTCAGCCGCGGCCTAGTTTCGTTTCGTCCCCCTGCATGTCAGTCATGCAGGGGGACACTGCAGCGCCGCCCGCCGGCCGCTCTGCACAGGGGAGGACGCTCCTTTTTGAGGAGATCATTCCCTCCCCTGTACATCTCCTTCGCCCTCCGATTCCCGCTCCTGGGTTAACCCCCGCCCCCCCCCTCACTCTGGCGCCATTTTCTCAGCGTCTTAGTACACTGGTCGGCGCTGGCTGCTCTGCAGCAGAGGGAGGGAATACTGGCTGGGGGTCCAGGATTGGAATTCGTATGGCACTCATAATAGCGGCCTGATAAGTCACAACCTCTGGTTGTGCACTTTTATACACTCTCAGGGCATTCTGTAGGAGTTAATTCTTTATTTTAGAACCTCCTCCTCAGCAGCATGTCTCACTCCAGCAGCAAAGCTCCAGGCTGTACACTACATGTTCTGCATGTAACCTCATATTGCCTGAACCGGCACACTGTAATGGTTCTTGTGTGGTGGATGGGTATTCTAGATATTCTAGACAGAGCCCCCACCTCTGCAGCATGTCTGAGGCTGCAGGCTGTTTTGTATTATCCACTGCAGGTAGTCTCGTACGGCTATACCGAGCTCATAACCACTGTGGCCCCTCAGCATGGGGGCTCATTAATGGTCCCTCCAGCTGCTCCGGTTTCGGTGGCTGACCCCCGTGGGAATCCTATTTCCAGGAGTCGGCTGTCCCGGCATCTGCTGAGCATGCAGCCCCCTTCTCAGGGCGTTTTCTGCTTCGCTCAGCAAAGCTCACAAGGGACTCTCCTTCTGGGCTCAGACCCCGTCCTCCTGACAGGGAGACGCAGGGTCCCCTGTCCTCCCCGTCCCGCAGCTCCGATTTCGAGCTGACTCACTGGACGAGGAGGATGTCTCTACCACGGGCACGGACGGATCCGTCCGTACGTGACGCAGCTGCGAATGATTGGATGCGTCCATTATTCTTGTACTGGACCTCCATCCGCCTGATCAGGGGAGTATTCCCCGCTGACAGAAAGGCATCAGTATACCTTTAACAGGACGAGGAGTGTGTTCCTTAACCACTCCAGTTTTCAGCCCGCTGCGTCCAAGCCCACAGCCTATCCTGCAGACCCCACAGCGGGGTTCTGCGGCCTGTCTCCCCCTCCCATCAGAGGTGCTCAAGGAGTGTACTCATTCGCCAAGGGTAGCCACTCCGGTGTCTAGACTTTCAGCCCGGTTAGTTGTATCAGTGGCTGACGGCACCTCTATATGGATTCTACGGTACATTAATTTTGTACTGGACCTCAATCCACCGGTGTTACCTTATCTAGGTGAACACAACGTGTGTTCCTTAACCACTCCAGTTTTCAGGCCCCTGTGACTAGCCCAGGGTCCGCTCTGACACTCGCTTCCCATGAAGCGTGATTCTGAGGACTGTGTTTCCCCTGTCCACCAATGGTGGTCAAGAAGTGGGCTCATTCACCTCAGGTGGCTCAGCCCGGACCGTTATGTCAGTGGCTGATGGCTCCTCACTTAAGGTTCTGCGGTCCGCCCGGTTGTCCTTTGGGCCAAGTTGGTATAAGGACGGCAGGAGCTTCGTTCTCCTCAGCTTTACAGCAGTGCGGTTTTTTTGTACCTTCTCTGCTTCTCTGGAGGAGATGCATTCTCTCACAGGGACTCTATGCCCAAAACGGTTGCCTGAACTTCCAGACTTCACTCTTTTCATCCTCTGCCAGGTCTGCCATGCTGGACGCCGCACGGCGGTGGTCTGGGCTACCTTCCTCGCTATCCGCAGGCTCCTGTGGCTTCGGAATTGGAAGGCAGATGCCTCTATGGAGGTTCCTTGCTGGGCTCCCCCTTGGTGGGACCAGTTTCCCCGGAACCAACTGGGTGAAAATAAGGAAGCTCTTGGCGGGGAGTGTTCTTCCTTGCCACAAACCTAAGCCAGGGAACCTGTCCATGGCAGGAATCAGTTGAGGTTTCGGTGGTTTCCGTTCCTCCATCTGATCGTCCTCTAGCTCGGCCCAGGTTCATAGAACCAAATGGCTCGAAGCTGCGTCTTCAGAAGACCGCAGGAGATGCTGTCACTGACTCAGCTTCCTCCGAGCTATTTAGCCACGCCCCTTGGTCGTGGCAGGCCCTCTCCACTTGGCGACGTAGGGTTCTAACACGTCTCCGTTCAGTGGGGGCGAGATTATATCTCCCTTGGCTACAGGATGGACTTCTGTCCAGCCGCCAAACAGATTTTTTCTGTCAACTCCTCCCGGCTACAAGGCCGCCGCCTTCTCACAGGCTGTGGCATTTCTTGCTGGCCAATGGAGTAATTGTACCGGTTCCCGACTGGGAACGGTTCTGAGATTTTTGCTTAAATCTATTCCTAGTCCCCGAAGAGGGCGGTGCCTTCCGACCTGGATCTTTAGCCTTTCAAGCATAGCCAGGTGGGGCGTCTTCACATGGAGTCTCGGTTTTGTTCCGTGTGTTTTCTTCACCGGATCAATCAAGAACCCAAGGAGATTTTCTAGTAGCCATCGGCATCAGAGATGCCTATCGACAGGAGTCAATCGCAGTTTCACACCAGCGTTGACTACGTTTTGACAATCGGAGTGGTCCAATTCGTGGCTCTTCCCTTGGGGTTAGCCAAGGCCCCTCGAGTATTCTTATTGGGGCAGCTGTGTTTAGGGTCCTGCCCCCCTAGGGTTTGGCAGTGATCTTTTGCCCTGGACGGCCTTCTTGTCGGGGCTTCATCCAGTGCTGACTCTTAGCAGAGTGCTTCGTTCACTCTCGCCACTCTGTCCTATTCGGGTGGCAAGTCCACTCTGACTCGAACCAGAGGTTCACAGGGCGTCAATGGAAGCGGTTCCTCGCCCAGTTTCTCCTGCGTCCTCTGAGACTGGATGTTTTCCGCTGTACAAGCGAACTCAATCCTCCCACGGGGTGGTGGCTTCGCCACTGACCAGGGGCTCGTTTCAGTGGTGGCTTCGGCCACTCTGTCTCAGGGGCGCTCCTTTCTGGCCCGTCCCGGGTGATCTTCACCAGGATGCTAGCCTATCCGCCTTGGGAGCAGTATATCTCCACCGTGGAGCGCAGGGCGCTTGGACTCTGTCCGAATCAGCCCTCTGGATCAATGTGCTGGAAATCAGAGCTGTATTTCTGGCTCTCTAAGCCTTCACCATCTGTGGGCGGCTAGGCACATTCGAGTCCAGTCGGACAACGTGACAGCGTTTTCCTACATCAGCTTCCAGGGCGGGACACTCAGCCGCCTGGCAAGCTTGGCGGCTCAACATTCTTCAGTGGACAAGGTACTCCTAGTCCACCGTATCCGCAGTCCACATCCTAGATGTGAAAACTACGAGGCAGGCTATTTCAGCTGTCCAACCGTGGTCCACAATCCTCAGGTTTTGCGGTAGACACACTGGTTCATGTTTGACCCCAGCTTTGTCTCTTTTCGAAGTTCACCCTCTACCTCTTGTCCAGAGTCCTGCGCAAGATCGGTAAAGGGGGCCGTCGGGTCATTCTTCCAGACTGACCCAAGCAGGCTTGGTACTCTGACCTGCTCCTTCTGTCCGTTGGGTTGCCATGGCATCTTCCGGACCGTTCAGACCTTTTCTCAAGAGGTCCGTTTTTTCCCGTCAGAATTCTGGATTCTCAGATTGACGGCGTAGCTCTTGAGTCCTGGATCTTGGCGACTTCTGATATCCTTCCTGAAGTCATCTCCGCTATGACTCGAGCTCCAAAGTGTCCTTTGACCTTTTTGGCCTTGCCGACCCTCCTGTCCCTTCCACAGTCCGGTCTACAGCTAGGACTATCCCTCATTAAGGGACAGGTCTCGGCTCTGTCAGTATGTGCCAGCGGCGTATCGTCCGGCTGGCTCCGGTGCGCTCCTTTAAGGGCGCATCTCACATCATTCCGCTTTTCCGGCGGCCTATGGAGACCTGGGACCTTGATCCGGTCCTCCCGGTTCCCGGAAACCCCCCTTTGCGCCTCTTGGGGAGGTTTCGTTGTTTCATCTTTCACAGAAAGTACTCTTTCTAGTGGCTATAATTTCCCGCCAGAGAGTTCTGGCTGCACTCTTTCGGAGTCGCCCCCTTTGTTTTTGGTCTTTTGCATCAAGACAAGGTGGTCTTCGTCCGACTCCGGCCTTTTTTCCCTAAGGTGGTCTCTGCCACCTTATCCGGGGCAATTTTCCTGCCTTCCTTTGGTCCGGCTCCTGTTCATCGCTTGAGGAAGCGTTGCATCTCCTGGATCTGGTGCGGGCGCTCCGGATCTATGTGTCTCGCACCGCCGTTATTAGGCGGTGCACCTCTCGGGTGCTGACTGTTCGTCAGCGTAACGGTCTCTCGGCATCTAAGCCGACCCTGATGTTGGCTTAGGTCGGCCATTTCCGAGACCTACGAGTGTACTCAAGTGCCTTCCCCGCCGGGGATCAGAGCACATTTGGTCAGTCCTGTCGGCGCCTTTTTTTGGGCTTTCAGGCACCAGGTTACGGCTCAGTAGGTCTGTCAGACTGCAGCTCGAATTAGTCTGCATACTTTTTCGAAGTACTTCCCAAGGCATGCTCATGCCTTGGCAGACGTGGGCTTGGGCAGACGCATTTTTCCGGCGTCTGTCGCCCATTTGTGAAGTTAGGTTTGCCTGCTTCTCAGTTGTCTGTTTATTCCCACCCATGGACTGCTTTGGAACGTCCCATGGTTTGGGTCTCCCATGGAAGGAACGATAAAGAAAAAGAGAATTTTGTTTACTTACCGTAAATTCTTTTTCTTGTAGTTCCGACATGGGAGACCCAGCACCCTCCCTATTGCCTGTTGGCAGGTTTCTTGTTCCGTGTGTCTTCACCGGCTGTTATTGTTGTAGACAGAGGTTCCGGTTCTTCCGGATTTTACTCTGTCTCTTCTTGTGGGTGGATGTCCTCCTTCAGCTTTTGCACTAAACTGGCTAGATCTGGCTCGCAGGGGGTGTATATGCTAGGAGGGAGGAGCTACACGTTTTTGAGTGTAGTAACTTTGTGTGTCCTCCGGGGGCAGTAGCTATACACCCATGGTTTGGGTCTCCCATGTCGGAACTACAAGAAAAAGAATTTACGGTAAGTAAACAAAATTCTCTTTTTATTTAATTTTCCTTTATTTATTTTTTATTTCCAAAGGTTCCGGATCATGATCCGGAGTTCCCTGAGAACTCCAGGCCCGGGTCCGGTACTCGGGTATTTTTAAAATCGCTCGGATCCTAAATTTTACAGTCCGGGTCTGTCCATCACTAATCAATAGACAAACAAAAAAGTGCATGGTGTTTATGTAGTTGTGTAAACAGAAATATGATATTCAAAATTAAAAATGACATGCCATAAGGCAAGCAAAATCAAGAAATGCAAGAAACTAAATTATTGAGTAAATGTATTAAATATTAGTTGTATCCAAACTATAATTAAATTGTTGTACAATGTTTTTCTCCACTTTTCTTAGATAATAATCTT
Organism: Anomaloglossus baeobatrachus; assembly: GCF_048569485.1. NCBI lineage: Eukaryota > Metazoa > Chordata > Amphibia > Anura > Aromobatidae > Anomaloglossus > Anomaloglossus baeobatrachus. Next base: position 4,435 of record NW_027444480.1, on the reverse strand, counting down.
TTTTCTTATTTTCTCATAGGCACTTCATTCAGGGAAAAGACCCAATCAAAATCAACATCTAAGTTACTGAGCGGGTCGAGTGAAGTACCTCAAAATTTGCAGACCACCACAGGTATGGTTTTAGCATATACAGACCTCTAAATTATGGATAAAAAAACTATTAAAAATAATTTTAACACAAACAGTCCCATTCTCACACCACATAAAAATACCCAATTAAAGAAAGCAGCCAAAGCTCTCATTGAGCCCAATAGGAGTCCTTGTGTCCAATCTATAAATAAAGTGACTCAAGTTGCGCAAGGGCCTTAAATAGGTTACCACCTCTAACCTCTGATCTATGGCCTTTATAATTAATTTGCTTGAGTCAGATTTATGGTACAATTGGAAATGTTTTGGTAGGGATTTTAGGTGTTCCGTCTCATGTAGAGTCTTTGTTTTCTCAATGTCCCTGATGTGCTCACGGACTCACACCTTTAACCCCCTAACCCCTGGACGATTTTTCCGTTTTTGTTTTTTGCTCCTCTTTTTCCGAGAGTCGTAACTTTTTTATTTTTCCCGTCAATCTTGCCATAAGAGGGCTTGTTTTTTGCGGGACGTATTGGTCTTTTAAGTGAAACCATGAGTTTTAACATATATGGTACTGGAAAACAGCAAAAAATTTCCACGTGCGGAAAAATTACAAAAAAGTGTGATTGGACAATGGTTTATGGGGTACTTTATTCACCGTGTTCACTTTATGGTAAAACTGATGGGTGGGTGTGATACTTCAGGTTGGTATGAGTTCGTTGATACTAAACATGTTTAGGTTTACTTTTATCTAAGGGGTTAAAAAAAGGTTTGTCCAAAAAATTGGAGCACTTTCAGCGCCATTTTCTGCAACTTGTAGTGTTCTCATTTTTCGGGATATGGGGCTCACTGATGGCTTATTTGTTTGCATTTTTAGCCGAACCATTTTTGCGCAGATGCTACGTTTTGACTCCCTGGTATTGCATCTTGCTCAAAATTTGCGAAGACCAAAAAACTTAACTTTGCCGGTTGGTATTTTTTTTGTACGGCTACGCCGTCTACCGATTATATTAATTCATTTTAGATTTTGATAGACTGGGCATTTCTGAACTCTGTGATACCAAATGAGTGTATATTTATTATTTTTTTAACCCTTTGATTTTTAGTGGGGCGAATGGGGAGTGATTTAAATTTTTAGTTGTTTTTTTTAATTCTTTAAAACTTTGTTTTAAACTTTTTTTATTTTAATAGTCCCCCTAGGGGTAAGGATTAGCTGTCTGATCGCTTGTTCATTTCTGCTGATCAGAGCGGCAGAGCTCTGATCAGCTGAAATGCTGCTGTCCTGTTACAACCAGCCGGCTGTAACAGGATGTGAGTCATGATAGCGACATGAGTTATGACATAACCCTGTGCTACCATGGCAACCATCGGTTTCCCGTGATCGCGTCACGGGGACTCCGATAGCGTAGAGGAAAGGAAATTTCCCTGCCATGGCCATTTACATTGCGCTGTCAGTAATTGACAGCGCGGTCTAAAAGATTAAAAGGCATGGGTGAATCGTGGATCCACCCTTGCTTGTAAGCTACACATGTCTGCTGTTCAGATCAGCATATATGTGCGGAAATCGGTGCCGGTTTACTGCAGCAGCAGCCGACGATGATTACACCGCCATTATCTACGATGTACCCAGTACGTCCAATGTCTGTAAGAGGTTAAGTCCCTTGTGGTCATTCCTATGTAGATTTTCTGGCATGGATACTGGGCGTAATAAATCACGCCCTTAGAAGCACAAATATGTTGGTGATTTATTGTGTAAGTTTGTGTTCCTTCCGATTTTTTAATGGGAATCTGTCACCAGATTTGGGGACTACAAGCTGTGTCCAATACCACTGAGTTCTTATATACAGCATTCCAAAATACTGTATATAAGAGCCTAGGCCGCTCTGTAAAACGGAAAAAGTACTTTTATAATACTCACCTAGGGTGGGTCCAGTCCAATGGGTGTCGCAGCTCTCCAGTGCGGTGCCTCCTCTTTCAGGTCTGACGCATCCTCTCTGCTGCGATCTTCGGCCTCCTTCTTCCCAGTACAGTGTGGATGATGTGTCTACGTCATCCACACGAGCCGACATTGCGGTCCTGCGCAGGCGCATTCATCTGCCCTGCTGATGAAAGTACTGTAATGTGCAGGCGCGAGGAAAGATTAACCCCTTCACGACCGGCCGACTTTACACTTTTCGGTATTTGTGGGGGGTTTGCCATTCTTCTGACAGACGTAACTTTTTCTTTTTCGCTCCTAATTGGGAGACCCAGACAGTGGTGTATAGCTACTGCCCTCTGGAGGCCGCACAAAGAACTACACTTAAAAGTGTAAGGCCCCTCCCCTTCTGGCTATACACCCTCCCGTAGGAGTACAGATTCCTCAGTTTTAGCTTTGTGCGCAAGGAGGTCAGACACGCACGCATAGCTCCATTGTTTTTAGTCAGCAGCAGCTGCTGACTATGTCGGATGGAAGAAAAGAGGGCCCATAAACAGGGCTCCCAGCATGCTCCCTTCTCACCCCACTGTATGTCGGAGGTGTTTGTAAGGTTGAGGTACCCATTGCGGGTACGGCGGCAGGAGCCCACATGCTGATTCCTTCCCCATCCCTTTTTACAGGGCTCTGGGTGAAGTGGGATTTACTGGTCTCCAGGCACTGAGACCGTGCTCCATCTACAGCCCCTGGAGAAGATGCTGGATGGAGCGGAGTACATCAGGGACATGGCCCTGCTTCCTCAAGGTACTCTGTGTCCCCGTGCATTTGGCGCTCACACCGCAGCATGCTGGGTGTTGTAGTGCGCCGGGGGACATCTGCGCTACGGCGCTTGTGCCATGGCCTCATTCAGCTTAGCTGAAGCAGGCACACTTCCAGGAATCGGTCGCGCCGGCCGCTGGGACTGCGGCGCGGCTGGCACTTGTGGTGCGCCGGGGACTTCAGCGCGGCCCGCGCTTTTACGGCGGCCGCGCTGATAACTCGAGTCCCCGGCTTTTGCGGCCTGCTTCCGTTCGTTCCCGCCCCCGGACCTGCCAGTCAGGAGAGGGGCGGGACGCTGGCCACGTTTAGGAATCGGTCATGCCGGCCGCTGGGACTGCGGCGCGGCTGGCACTTGTGGTGCGCCGGGGACTTCAGCGCGGCCCGCGCTTTTACGGCGGCCGCGCTGATAACTCGAGTCCCCGGCTTTTTGCGGCCTGCTTCCGTTCGTTCCCGCCCCCAGACCTGCCAGTCAGGAGAGGGGCGGGACGCTGGCCAGTGCATCAGCGCTGAGGGCTGGAGTCGTTTTTACATACTCCAGCCCTCCCAATCGGCACAGAGGGGACACTGTTTCCCGCACTTTTGTTTGGGAACTCCCACGGACCGCCCCTCTCCACAGACGCCGGCAGCCATTCCTGCTGACACGCTGAGCTGCAGAGGGGAGCCGGGGAGACCCAGACAAGGAATTCTGCAGCCTCTTACCCGCTATTCAGCGGGCGGTAAGCAGCCCTCAGGGCTCACCCCCTCTTGTGCCAGTAGTATTCTTAGTATTTTGTTGCTACAAATACTTTGTATTGCATAGCGCTGGTCGCCCTTTGGCTATAGACTCTCTCACATTGCAGAGAGCCAGCAGCATGTCGTCCGCAAAACGCAAGGGTGCCAAAGCACAGACATTATATGCTTCCTGCACCGCATGTGGGACTTTTCTACCGGCAGGCTCCACGGACCCCCATTGTGTGCAGTGCTCGGCCCCTGCGGCGCTTGCACAGTCGGGACCTCTGCTGGACGTGACCCAGGGTGTACCACCTGTGAATGCTGTCCAGGTGACAGGAACTGAGTTTGCAGCTTTTGCTGACAGAATGTCTCTCACTATGTCACAAATTCTTGACACATTGCGAGCTAGGCCTGTACTTCAGGCCACGGACACTGTGCAATCATTGCCCCCTGGTCCCCCTCAGCTCCAAGCTCCGGGACGGGCATATACACCTCAGGGTGAAGACTCTGACTCGGATGATGGCCCCGGGCAGCCTAAGCGGGCTCGCTATGACGGGCCTTCACATTCATCTCAATGGTCAGGATCCCAGCGAGATGAATCTATGGGTGATGAGGCGGACGTAACTGATCAGGATTCTGATCCTGGGACCGCTCTCAATCTAGATACACCAGATGGTGACGCCATAGTTAATGATCTTATATTTAACATCAATAAGATGTTAAATATTTCCCCACCAGCTCCTCTTGTGGAGGAGTCAGCTTCGCAGCACGAGAGAATCCATTTCAGATACCCTAAGCGTACTTTAAGCACTTTTCTGGACCACGCTGACTTTAGAGACGCAATCCAGAAACCCCACGCTTATCCTGAAAGGCGTTTTCCTAAACGGCTTAAAGATACACGCTATCCTTTTCCCCCTGAGGTGGTCA